>NC_069504.1:1143173507-1143451007 GCF_027579735.1 Bombina bombina
TGTGAGAGGTGTGTGTACCTAAGCCAATAAGATAATCTTTACGCTCATGATGTAAGCAAGATGGGCATGAAAAAGCTATCAACCAATAATGTATTCCCCTAAAATGGACGTCATACTTGTGGGCATTCTTCAACACGCCATAAAAAGTCGAAGACCTGACAGTGCGGTAATTCCTTTGAGAAAGCCGGTAACGTTGAAACATGTCAGGAAGATTAGGGTCTTGGTGAGGAGTCCTAGAAGCTCCTGTGTTTTTAGTCAGTACTTAGCTACCTTGCTAATGTAGTAACATAGTAACATAGTAGATAAGGTTGAAAAAAGACTGAAGTCCATCGAGTTCAACCTATACAAATCTAAAATACTTTCAAAAAGCTCCAGTTAAGCTTAAATAACCCCATTAAAATGTGACCCATTTAATACTAGCAATCATATCCATGAATTTTGTTTATATACAGAAATTTATCCAGACTATTTTTAAATGTATCTATGGTATTGGCATTCACTACCTCCTTTGGTAATGAGTTCCACAATTTTATTGCTCTTACAGTGAAAAAACGTTTCCGTTGCAGGAGATTAAATCTCCATTCCTCCAACCTTAAATTATGACCTCTTGTCAGAAACAATTTTCTTGGAATAAACAGAGCTTCTGCCATCTCTGTATATGGGCCTTAAATATATTTATATAAAGTAATCATGTCACCGCTCAAGCGCCTTTTTTCAAAAGAAAACAGACCCAGTTTGGCTAGCCTCTCCTCATAGGTTACTTTCTCCAATCCCCTTATTAGCTTTGTGGCCCTTCTCTGAACTTTTTCTAGTTCTGCAATATCTTTTTTAGAAATCGGTCCCCAGAACTGCACTCCAAACTCAAGGTGAGGTCTTACCAGGGCTTTATATAATGACAGAATTATGCTTTCCTCCCTTGAATCAATGCCTCTTTTAATACATGCTAGTATCTTATTAGCCTTTGAAGCCGCTGCCCTGCATTGTGCACCCATCTTTAGCTTGTTATCTATTACTACTCCCAAATCCCTTTCCTCCTGTGTTTGGCTAAGTCTTGTCCCATTTAAAAAATACGTAGCCTGCTTATTTTTACTTCCAAAATGTAGAACCTTGCATTTTTCCGTATTAAATCTCATTTTCCATTCACTTGCCCATAGTTCTAATTTTAGCAAATCCCTTTGTAAAGAGAGTTCGTCCTGCTCTGACCTAATGACCTTACTTAACTTAGTATCATCTGCAAAAATAGAGATGTCGCTATTTAATCCTTGCTCCAAGTCATTTATAAAAATATTAAAAAGAACAGGGCCCAGTACTAATCCCTGGGGGACGCCACTGATTACCTTTGTCCAATCTGAGTATGATCCATTTACTACTACTCGTTGCTCCCTATCTTTTATCCAGTTATTTATCCATGAGCTAACATTTTCAGCTATTCCCAGTCCCTTAATTTTGTGCATTAATCTCTCATGTGGCACTGTATCAAATGCCTTTGCAAAATCTAAGTATATCACATCAACTGATTCCCCTTTATCTATATTTTTACTTACTTCCTCGTAGAATCTAATTAGATTAGTTTGACATGATCTATTTCTCCTAAAGCCATGCTGATTAGAACTCATAATCTTGTTTACACGAATATGCTCATCAATATAATCCTTTATAATCCCTTCAAATATCTTCCCCACTATTGATGTCAGACTAACTGGTCTATAGCTTCCTGGATCATCCCTGCTTCCCTTTTTGAAGAGTGGCACCACATCAGCCTTACGCCAATCCTGGGGTACCATGCCTGAGGATAATGAGTCTTGAAAAATTAAGAGTAAAGGTTTGTCTATAACACCCTTGGGTGTATTCCATCTGGGCCTGGAGTTTTATTTACCTTAATATTTTCCAGTTTTTTCCTGATATCCTCTAAACAAAACCCAGTTAGTGGTATGGACTGGCATGTTCTATTCTGTTCCAAAGTATCATTCAATGGTTCCTCTCTTGTGTATACTGAAGAAAAAAACTGGTTTAGTACCTCAGCCTTCTCCCTGTCATTATTTATCATGCTACCCTCCATGCATTTTAATGTACCTATATTATCCTTCTTAGATTTTTTGCTATTTATGTACTTAAAGAACCTTTTAGGGTTAGACTTAGAATCCTTGGCAATTAATTTTTCATTTTCAATTTTGGATAATTTGATTGTTTTTTTGCATGCTTTGTTACATTCCTTATAAATATTGTATGTTGAGTCTGTACTATTTTCATTTAATAATTTAAATGCCCTACGTTTTTTCCTAATTTCTCTTAACACATTTTTATTTAGCCATAACGGCTTTGTTTTTTTATTTTTATTTTTATAACCATATGGTATGTGTTGATATGTATATTTATTTAACACATTTTTAAATATTATCCATTTATCCTCTGTATTTTTATTAGAAAATACATTGTCCCAATTTATATTATTTAATGATTTCCTTAAATCGCTGAATTTTGCTTTCTTGAAATTAAAAGTCTTAGTTAAGCCTTTAAAACACTGCTTATGAAAAGAGATTTCAAATGTGACCATGTTATGATCACTGTTACCCAAATGTTCTTTAACTTCTATGTTTGATATTATATCTGTATTGTTTGATAGCACTAAATCCAATATAGCTTTACTCCTAGTTGGCTCCTCTATTAATTGTGACAAGAAGTTATCCCTGAGAACATTTAAAAATCTATCCCCCTTAGCTGAATTACTAGTTTCATTGGCCCAGTTTATATCAGGGTAGTTAAAATCTCCCATAATTACAGTACTGTTATTAGCAGCCTTACCTATTTGGATAAGTAGTTGAGTTTCCTCCGGGTCACTAATGTTGGGAGGCTTGTAGCATGTTCCTAGTAATATTTTTTTAGGATTTTTCCCCCCCACTCTTTATTTCAACCCACAGGGTCTCTACATTGTCACTTGTATCATAAATATCTTCCCTTATTGTAGGTTTAACGTTAGGTTTAATATACATGCAGATTCCTCCACCCCTTTTCTTATTTCTGTCCCTCCTAAATAATGTATACCCCTCTAAATTAACTGCCCAGTCATGTGAATCATCCCACCAAGTTTCAGTTATACTGATAACATCATAGTCCTCTTCTGCAACTAAGAGCGTCAGCTCCCCCATTTTACCTGTCATGCTTCTTGCATTTGTTGTCAAACATTTAATTTTCATGTGCTTTCTGCTGCTACTTGGTGTGCTTTCCTCTATACTTTCTAATGTGACATTTCTTAAAGGGACACTCAGGTTAAATTAAATTTTCATGATTCAGATACAGTATGTCATTTTAAACAACTTTCCAATTTACTTCCATTAAAAAAAATGTGCACAGTCTTTTATATTTACAATTTTTGAGTCACCAGATCCTACTGAGCATGTGCAAGAATTCACAGACTATACGTATATGCATTTGTGATTGGCTAATTGCTATCACATGGTACAAGGGGAGTGGAAATATACATAACTTTGAAATTTGTTATAAAAAAAATCTACTACTCATTTGAAGTTCAAACTAAGTGCTATTGCATTGTCTTGCTGTTACAGAAGCATTAGTTATTTTGTTGTGAAGAGCTTATTTCCCAGCAGCAATGCCTGAACCAGCAAGCCAGCGCCTAAGAAGGGCTCCAAGAAAACCGTAACAAGTATCATTTCATAAAGAGTTAACTCTTTTTTTTTCAGCTTTTAGAAACTATTGTCTAATCACCTCTGGAGCCAGACTGCTAATTGATAAGATGAACTTGTAAACTTGTTATCTTAAGTACTGTAATCCTATTGTGGCCTGTCAAAGGACAGTGCTCTCTATCTAAATGTGTGATGGGGGATTTTGTGCTTCCCCCCCTCTCCCCCTGGGAGTGCCCTGTGTGCATGTAACCTTAATAAAAAGCAGGCTGGGCATCCCAGTCCTGAGTTCTTGTTTGACCCTCAATCGCAGCGTTGACTCGTTTTTGTGGGCAGAAGGGTATCCTAGCGGTACTGCAGCTAAGGGAGATTATTCTATATTTGCGAGACTCATATAGAATACTATGGAAAGCAGCTTCTCCCCTCTTTAGCAATAGGGATCCAGGCTACTAAGCGGTCCATCTCTCAGCGAGACTAAGGGTAACCGTAACATTTGGCGGCAGCGGCGGGATTTTCCTGGATTTCCTAGGAGAGGTACAGAACGGATGGAGAGCGCTTACGAAAAATTGAAGCGTACAACCCAAAAGGATTTACTTGAAAGCAGAGGGGGGTACGCCAGCAACCGGCCGAGGAGAGAGCTGATCGCAGAATTGACCGAACTGGATCAGAGCTTCACAATGGCGGAAACACCGACCACGATTAGTGACGAAAAAACCAGGATTGTTCGGGAAAGGCTCTCATTATACGGGCCGAACCCCTCCATGGAATTGGTACAGCAGTTGATGGCAGAGGCGGACGAGGATATACGAGAGACTTGAGCCCACGAACTCAACCTAGCGAATGCACACCGCAATGCTGAAGCCCCGCAGGTAATCATCCCTGTCGAAAATGCTGGGAGGCCCAAGATACCCTATGCGGCATTTCGACCCTTCCTAGAGAGCGAGACAGGGATTGATGAATATTTGGCGGACTTCGAAAGGCAATGTGCCCTGCATCAGATTCCCAACAGAGAGTGGCCCACGATATTGTCTGGGAAACTATCCGGGCGAGCCCTGGAAGCCTTTCGTACTCTGGGTGCTGAGGAAGTGACACAGTATGAGCTAGTTAAGGAGACACTGTTGCGACGGTACGCTGTAACTCCGGACCACGTATCGCCGACAGTTTCGGGGCACGGAAAAGAAGCCTAACGATACCCATATGGAATGGGCGCACCGAATGCGGAGAGCGGCAAATCACTGGCTGAGCGGAAGTAAAGCGGTGACTGGGGAGGAAATTTTACAATTGTTTCTCTTAGAACATTTTTATAATGGCATGGAACAGCAAGGGAAGGAATGGCTGCGAGACAGGCGGCCTTCTACCTTAGAAGAAGCAGCCAAATTGGCCGATGAACATTATGACTCCCGTCTTCACGAACCCATGAACTACCGAGCTCCAGCACGGGTCGAACCCAGAGAGGTTTTACCGTGCACCCCCCTCGTACTGAATTCCGAGCCCCGGTGCCCACAAGGGCCCGTCCGACACTCAGGACCACCCAATAACAGCTCTGAGCGTCCCAGACCGACTTGCCACCGATGCAAGCAACCAGGGCATTTCATGGCTAGCTGCCCCCCTTAATACGCACCAGACACCCAGGAATTACAATTACCCCTCTGGGTCCTATCGTCCGGCCCGGGCCCTCTGTGTTAACCAAGAGGCCCCTATGGAGGGATATGTGGGGCCGCTTCACGAGGCAGACCCTGTATATGCTGCCTCAGATAACCGCCAGCACCATCGGCAGAGGGTATGGCTCGAGGGGCGATCTACCGAGGGATTGCGAGACACAGGGGCTACTATCACGCTGGTACAGAGTCATTTGGTGCCAGAGCACAAGCGATCCGGACAGACTGTGGCCGTTAGAGTGGCGGGGGGGGGGGGATGTGTACAAAATTCCAACAGCTAAAGTGCATCTTGATTGGGGAGCGGGAAAGGGGGCTGTGAACGTGGGGCCTAATGGATAATTTACCTGCCGAAGTACTACTGGGCAACGATTTGGGCCCCATGACTTCTGCCTATGCTCCAGTATGCAACAACGAGGCGGACCCAGTGACTACACGGGCCCAAGCCCGGACGGAGCGAGAGCTCTCACCAGTGCGGGAGACACAGGTAAGACCTACCCCGACCTTGCCTGACAGGTTAGGCCCCATACCCTGGGACACCCCAGATGCTTTCGAGGCAGAGTCTAAGACTGACCCGACCTTACAAAAGTACCGGGAACGAGCAGAGACCGGAGGGGGCGGGGCAGATAACGAAACATTCTTATGGGAAAAAGGGAAACTATACCGCTGGACAGAGAAAAGGGGACAGCGTAGGCGACAGCTGGTAGTGCCCCACAAATACCGTCAAGAAATCCTCAAAATAGGCCACGACATCCCCTTAGCAGGCCACCTAGCCGTTACCCGTACCCTACACCGCATTACTCACACGTTCTTTTGGCCAGGGGTGCACGCTGACGTTAGAACTTACTGTAACACCTGCGATGTGTGTCAACGAGTAGGAAGGCGAGACGATCACCCTAAAGCCCAGCTAGTAAATATGCCCATTGTAGAGGAACCCTTCAGCCGGGTTGCTATTGACCTAGTGGGACCACTGGCTACCCCTAGTCCCTCCGGTAAGCGATACATTCTTACCGTAGTGGACTACGCTACCAGGTACCCAGAGGCTGTCGCCCTATCCAACATACAAGCGGATACGGTAGCGAATGCACTAGTACAGGTGTTCTCCCGGGTAGGATTTCCAAAAGAAATCCTATCCGACCGAGGCACCCAATTTACGGCTGAATTGACCCAACAACTCTGGCAGGTTTGCAAAATTAAGTCCCTCCTGAGCTCCCCATACCACCCCAGACGAACGGGCTGTGTGAGAGGTTCAATGGGACCCTCAAGCAAATGCTCAAGACGTTCACTCAGGAATACCGAGACTGGGAACGCTTCCTGCCGCACCTCCTATTTGCTTATCGGGAGGTGCCCCAGGAAACGACAGGGTTCTCTCCCTTCGAGTTGCTCTATGGAAGAAAGGTACGGGGACCCCTAAACCTGATCCGGGGGCACTGGGAGGGAGAGATGGAGGCTGACGGTGTCCCCATTGTGCCATACGTGCTGGAACTCAGGGACCGAATGGAGCAATTAGCCAAATCCGTGCGGGCTAATCTCCAGTTGGCCCAGAGAAGACAGAAAGTATGGTACGATCGGGGGGCCCGAAAGAGAATCTTCACCATAGGACAAAAGGTGTTAGTACTTAAGCCGGTGAAGACAGACAAATTGCAGGCGTCCTGGCAGGGTCCCTACCAGATCGTAGAGAAAAGGGGAGACACCACTTATGTGATAGCTAGCTGCCACGACAACAATCTTAGAAAGACATTCCATGTAAACATGCTCAAGGAATATTTTGAGCGGCCAGAGAACGTGACGGCCGTATGTTGTTCCCCTCAGGAAGACCCCGACAGTTTACCCATTCCAGACCTATTAGAAAAGAGCATCCCCACAGGTATAGTGGCGCAGGTTCAGATAGGGGACCGACTTAGCCCCACTGAAAGGGAGCAGCTCAACCAACTCCTCCAGTCTAAACACCTCACCTTCTCCCCGAAGCCAGGGTACACTACTTTAACCACCCACCAGGTAGATACTCCGGGACAAGCTCCCTTGCGCCAGGCTCCGTACCGAATCCCCGAAGCAGTTAGGACAGGAATGAAGAAGGAGATCGATGAGATGCTCCAGCTCAGGGTAATTGAGCCCTCCGATAGTCCCTGGGCCTCCCCAGTTGTCTTGGTGCCCAAGAAAGATGGGACCACCCGGTTCTGCGTAGACTATCGGAGGCTCAATGAAAATACCGTGACGGACGCTTACCCTATGCCCAGGGTAGACGAGCTACTCGATCGTTATAGCCAGGGGAAATTACCTGACCACTATTGACCTCTGCAAAGGTTACTGGCAGATTCCCCTGGCCCCGGAGGCTATCCCCAAGTCGGCATTCGTCACCCCATTCGGCTTATATCAGTTTAGGGTAATGCCGTTTGGGATGAAGAATGCCCCAGCTACATTCCAGCGCTTGGTGGATAGGCTCCTGGATGGCTTCCAGAGTTTTGCTTGCGCCTACCTGGACGACATAGCGATCCACAGTGAGTCCTGGGAGGACCACTTAGCTCATGTGGGAATGGTTCTGGATCAGATCCGGGCTGCTGGCCTGACTCTGAAGCCAGAAAAATGCCACTTTGGGATGGCCGAGGTACAGTACCTGGGTCACCGGGTGGGGTGTGGAAAGCAGCGACCCAGAGCCGGCCAAAATAGAAGCTGTCGCCAATTGGCCCACCCCCCATCACTAAGACTCAGGTCCTAGCCTTCCTGGGCACGGCAGGGTACTATAGACGGTTCGTACCAGACTACAGCACACTTGCCAAACCCCTGACTGACTTGACCAAGAAGAACTTACCTCGACAGGTCCTGTGGTCTCCCCACTGTGAAACGGCTTTCCAGGCTCTCAAAAATGCTCTAATTAACGCTCCTGTCTTGGCGGCCCCAGCCCTTAACAAACGTTTTATCGTCCATACAGATGCTTCCATATTCGGGCTGGGAGCCGTCCTCAGCCAAGTAGGCGAAGATGGAGGGGAGCATCCAGTTGCCTACATCAGCCGGAAGCTCCTGCCCCGCGAAGTCAGCTATGCAGCGGTCGAAAAGGAGTGTTTGGCTTTGGTGTGGGCATTAAAGAAATTGACTCCCTATTTATATGGTCAGGAGTTCACTCTGGTCACCGACCATAACCCGTTGGTGTGGCTGAACCGGGTCTCTGGAGATAAACGGCAGGCTATTACGTTGGAGCTTATCGTTGCAACCCTTCAATTTCACCATTACTTACAGACCTGGGAAACAGAATGGCAACGCCGACGGGTTGTCCAGACAAACCGACCTCAGCCCCGCATAATCAGCGGTCTGGACAGCCTTAGTCTGCCCCGAAAAGGGGTCAGACCGTGTCTGCCAGAGTGTTCCACAGAAAGGGAGCACTGTTACAGAAGCATTAGTTATTTTGTTGTGAAGAGCTTATTTCCCAGCAGCAATGCCTGAACCAGCAAGCCAGCGCCTAAGAAGGGCTCCAAGAAAACCGTAACAAGTATCATTTCATAAAGAGTTAACTCTTTTTTTTCAGCTTTTAGAAACTATTGTCTAATCACCTCTGGAGCCAGACTGCTAATTGATAAGATGAACTTGTAAACTTGTTATCTTAAGTACTGTAATCCTATTGTGGCCTGTCAAAGGACAGTGCTCTCTATCTAAATGTGTGATGGGGGATTTTGTGCTTCCCCCCCTCTCCCCCTGGGAGTGCCCTGTGTGCATGTAACCTTAATAAAAAGCAGGCTGGGCATCCCAGTCCTGAGTTCTTGTTTGACCCTCAATTGCAGCGTTGACTCGTTTTTGTGGGCAGAAGGGTATCCTAGCGGTACTGCAGCTAAGGGAGATTATTCTATATTTGCGAGACTCATATAGAATACTATGGAAAGCAGCTTCTCCCCTCTTTAGCAATAGGGATCCAGGCTACTAAGCGGTCCATCTCTCAGCGAGACTAAGGGTAACCGTAACACTTGCTATTTTGCATTTGTTAATTATGCAAATCTAATGTGTTGACTGGTCCTTTAAGTCATCCCTTCCTTGAGATATTAAGGGAGTGACATATTCACAGACTGATCTCTCTGTTCTATTGTGTTCTAACTGACCCTCCCCCCCTTTGCCTAGTTTAAAAGGTTCTCTAAACGTGCTACCATCCTTTCCCCCAACACACCTGCACCCATGTCATTCAGGTGCAATCCATCCTTACTGTACAAATTCTTGTACCCTAGTGAAAAATCAGCCCAGTGTTCTAAAAAGTCAAACCCCTCATTTTTTACACCATGTTTTTAGCCATGAATTAACAGACCTTAGCTCCTTCTGCCTTACTGACTTAACACACAGCACTGGTAATATCTCAGAAAATATTACTTTGGAGGTCCTTGCTTTAAGCTTGCTACCTAACTCCCTGAAGTCATTTTTTAGGACTCTCCATCTCCCACCGATTCCTTCATTAGTACCAATATGCACCATGACTGCAGGATCAGACCCACATCCCTCTAACAATCTATCAATACGTTCCACAATATGCCTAACACAAGCCCCTGGAAGACAGCAAACTGTTCTATGTAAAGGGTCTGGATGACAAATTACCCTATCAACCTTCCTAATAATAGAGTCTCCTAACACCAACATCTGCCTCTTGCCCTGACTTGTATGCCCCTCTTCCATGACTGAAGGACTGCCCACCATAGTATGCTCCTCTTCCACAGCTAAAGGACTGTTCACTATACTAGGCAACACAGCCCTATCTGACACTGCCACCCCTGAACTTATATCCCCAACATCTTCACTTAATCTGGCAAATCTATTGGGGTGTACCAGCTCAGAACTGGCCTGTCTCTTTTGCTTACCTTTACTTTGCCCTCTAACTGTGACCCAGCTACATCCTGGAGTCTCCTCATCTGAATCCTCCCCATTCCCACTGCTGGAACCATTAACAACCAGCTCAGTCCTATCCATTTCCCTTTCAAGTGTCTGATTTTCATGTAGTGTTGCAATTCATTCCTCCAGATCCCCAATACGAGTTTCTAAAGAGACAATATGCTTAGACTTGCCACAAACATATAATCCCAGAAGCGGCTGCTCCAGTGATGCAAACATGTGGCAAGCTGTACACTGAATGAGATTCTCACACATACTAAAATATTTAACTTAAAAGTATAAAATAATTATATTTCCCCTTGGTTACCCCAAAAGTAGATAAATCTAATTCTTAATACTATATTCTGGTTACTGATGATACTATTATTTTGGAAATTCGAGTCCTGTGTAATAATATCCAGCTAAACTACTAACTCGTCTAACAGATGTTATAGAAATAGTTAATTTAAAATGCTTTATAATATATAATGGTACCTGAGTAACATTTACCGCAGTTTACTAGCGGATATTATAATTTATAAAGCTTATTGAGATAACACTTATATGGGGTTTAATACACCATTTTCTTAGCGTTCCCTTACAGACTCGTCTAACAGGTGTTTTGCAAACAGTTAATCCTAAATGATACATTACATTGACCGGTATCTTATTAATATATACCGCAGTCTACTGGTGGCAATTATAATCTATTAAATCATTAATACTTACGATTAGTTACTTCCTAAGATATAAGCTAAGCTTGCGGCGAGGCTAAGTGCACCACTACTCTAGCGTGTACTTAAGCCTTATTTATATTATTTTCTTGCATCATGGATTGAATAAACTGGCTTGTTACAAGCAATTAACTTTAAATGCTACATTATACTGATAGATACTTTAGTAGTATATACCGCAAAGTACGAGCGGACCTTACTAATAAACCGTTAATATCTATGACCAGTTACACCCTAAGATATAAATTTAAGGTCTTTTTAGAAAATACATGCAAGTGATTAAATTATATAACTATCTTAGCGTTCACTTAAGGATATCACCATAACCTGGTGGATACAAGTAACTACAATCCAACTGAATCTGGGAATACTTAGAATATTGACTCAACATATATATGTAAGTGACAATAATAAATACCTACTCCATTAATATACAGTATATACAAAGTAGTTACCATCGATAAACTGTTTCCTCATACCCCATGCAACGATGTGTTACTAGTTATCCAACTCCTTTACAACTGTTTTTCCATCTAAATCCATATAATATCATTAATAAAAACAAACTTATCAAGTGTTGTTTAACTTTCTATAACCATAGATGATCTGTAGAGATTTATATATTTTTGATCACAGTGATATTAACTCACTATATACAGCTTTCCATCTGTACATCAGACCAGATATTATTGATGTATATAATTTAACTTTCTCCAACATTGGTGTGTCCGGTCCACGGCGTCATCCTTACTTGTGGGAATATCTCTTCCCCAACAGGAAATGGCAAAGAGTCCCAGCAAAGCTGGCCATATAGTCCCTCCTAGGCTCCGCCCACCCTAGTCATTCTCTTTGCCGTTGCACAGGCAACATCTCCACGGAGATGGTTAAGAGTATGTGGTGTTTAGTTGTAGTTTTTTATTCTACTATCAAGAGTTTGTTATTTTAAAATAGTGCTGGTATGTACTATTTACTCTGAAACAGAAAGAGATGAAAAATTCTGTTTGTGAGAGGAAGATGATTTTAGCAGACAGTAACTAAAATCCTTTGCTGTTTCCACATAGGACTGTTGAGATGAAGTAACTTCAGTTGGGGGAAACAGTTAGCAGACTTTTCTGCTTAAGGTATGACTAGCCATATTTCTAACAAGACTATGTAATGCTGGAAGGCTGTCATTTCCCCTCATGGGGACCGGTAAGCCATTTTCTTAGTCTCAAGCAGAATAAAGGGCTTAATATGGGCTATAAAACTGGTAGACACTTTTATGGGCAAAATCGATTGCTTTATTTGGGCATTTTATACATGTTTATGCTGGTATTTCACATTTATAAACTTGGGGAACGTTTTTTAACGTCAGGCACTATGTTAGACACCTTTTCCAGTCAGGAAGGGCCTTGCCAGTTGTACGCTGAGCCTCATTTTCGCGCCATTACTGCGCAGTTGTTTTTGAGAGCAAGACATGCAGATGCATGTGTGAGGACCTGAAAATAGTTGGAAAAGTTCCTAGAAGGCGTCATTTGGTATCGTATTCCCCTCTGGGCTTGGTAGAGTCGCAGCAAAGGCTGTAGCTGGGACTGTAGAGGGGTTAAAACTGCAACCGGCTCCGGTTTCGTTATTTTAAGGGTTAAAGCTCTGAAAATTGGTGTGCAATACTTTTAATGCTTTAAGACACTGTGGTGAAATTTTGGTAAATTTTGAACAATTCCTTCATATTTTTTCACATATTCAGTAATAAAGTGTGCTCTGTTTAAAATTTAAAGAGACAGTAACGGTTTTGTTTTAACTGACAAGTTTAAGCCTGTTTAACATGTCTGTGCCTTCAGATAAGCTATGTTCTATATGTATGAAAGTCAATGTGTCTCCCCCTTCTAAATTATGTGATAATTGTGCTAAAGCGTCCAAACAAAGTAAGGACAGTACTGTCACAGATAATGAAGTTGCCCAAGATGATTCATCAGATGAAGGGAGTAGACATGGTTCTACATCATCTCCTTCTGTGTCTACACCAGTTTTGCCCACGCAGGAGGCCCCTAGTACTTCTAGCGCGCCAATGCTTATTACCATGCAACAATTGACGGCTGTAATGGATAACTCCATAGCAAATATTTTATCCAAAATGCCTGCATATCAGAGAAAGCGCGATTGCTCTGTTTTAAACACTGAAGAGCAGGAGGGCGCTGATGATAATTGTTCTGTCATACCCTCACATCAATCTGAAGGGGCCATGAGGGAGGTTTTGTCAGATGGGGAAATTTCAGATTCAGGAAAAATTTCCCAACAGGCTGAACCTGATGTTGTGACATTTAAATTTAAATTAGAACATCTCCGCGCACTGCTTAAGGAGGTGTTATCTACTCTGGATGATTGTGACAACCTGGTCATTCCAGAAAAATTATGCAAGATGGACAAGTTCCTAGAGGTTCCGGTGCACCCCCGACGCTTTTCCTATACCCAAGCGGGTGGCGGACATAGTGAGTACGGAATGGGAGAAGCTTTTGTTCCCCCTCCTATATTTAAGAAATTATTTCCTATGGTCGACCCCAGAAAGGACTTATGGCAGACAGTCCCTAAGGTCGAGGGGGCAGTTTCTACTCTAAACAAGCACACTACTATTCCTATCGAGGATAATTGTGCTTTCAAAGATCCTATGGATAAAAAATTGGAGGGTTTGCTTAAAAAGATTTTTATACAGCAAGATTACCTTCTTCAACCCATTTCGTGCATTGTTCCTGTCACTACAGCAGCGTGGTTCTGGTTCGAGGAACTAGAAAAGTCGCTCATTAGAGAGACTCCATATGAGGAGGTTATGGACAGAGTTCACGCACTTAAGTTGGCTAACTCTTTTATTTTAGATGCCGCTTTGCAAATAGCTAGATTATCGGCGAAAAATTCAGGGTTTGCAATTGTGGCAAGCAGAGTGCTTTGGCTAAAGTCTTGGTCAGCGGATGTATCATCCAAGACAAAATTGCTTAATATCCCCTTCAAGGGTAAAACTCTCTTTGGGCCAGAATTGAAAGAGATTATCTCAGATATCACTGGGGGAAAGGGCCACGCCCTCCCACAAGATAGGCCTTTCAAAGCCAAGAATAAGTCTAATTTTCGTTCCTTTCGTAATTTCAGGAACGGACCGGCCTCTAATTCTGCATCCTCTAAGCAAGAGGGTAATACCTCACAGACCAAACCAGCCTGGAAACCGATGCAAGGCTGCAACAAGGCTAAGCAGGCCAAGAAGCCTGCCGCTGCTAACAAAACAGCATGAAGGAGTAGCCCCCGATCCGGGACCGGATCTAGTGGGGGGCAGACTCTCTCTCTTTGCTCAGGCTTGGGCAAGAGATGTTCAGGATCCCTGGACGCTAGAAATAGTTTCTCAGGGTTATCTTCTGGAATTCAAGGAACTACCCTCAAGGGGAAGGTTCCACATGTCTCACTTATCCTCAAACCAAATAAAGAGACAGGCATTCTTACATTGTGTAGAAGACCTGTTAAACATGGGAATGATACACCCAGTTCCAACGGCGGAACAAGGAATGGGATTTTACTCAAATCTGTTTGTAGTTCCCAAAAAAGAGGGAACTTTCAGACCAATCCTGGATTTAAAGATCCTAAACAAATTTCTCAGAGTACCATTGTTCAAGATGGAAACCATTCGAACGATTCTACCCACAATTCAGGAAGGTCAATTTATGACTACCGTGGATCTAAAGGATGCGTATCTACATATCCCTATCCAAAAAGAACATCATCAGTTCCTAAGCTTCGCCTTTCTGGACAAACATTACCAGTTTGTGGCCCTCCCATTCGGGTTAGCCACTGCTCCAAGGATTTTCACAAAGGTACTCGGATCCCTTCTAGCGGTTCTAAGACCAAGGGGCATTGCAGTAGTACCGTACTTGGACGACATTCTAGTACAAGCGTCGTCTCTTTCAAAGGCAAAGGCTCACTCAGACATCGTTCTGGCCTTTCTCAGATCTCATGGATGGAAGGTGAACATAGAAAAAAGTTCCCTGTCTCCGTCGACAAGAGTTCCCTTCTTGGGAACAATAATAGATTCCTTAGAAATGAGGATTTTCTTGACAGAAGTCAGAAAGTCAAAACTTCTAAATGCTTGTCAAGTTCTTCATTCTATTCCTCGTCCTTCCGTAGCTCAGTGCATGGAAGTAGTAGGATTGATGGTTGCAGCAATGGACATAGTTCCTTTTGCGCAAATTCATCTAAGACCATTACAACTGTGCATGCTCAAACAGTGGAATGGGGACTATACAGACTTGTCTCCAGTGATTCAAGTAGATCAGAAGACCAGAGACTCACTCCGTTGGTGGCTAACCCAGGATCACCTATCCCAGGGAATGAGCTTCCGCAGTCCAGAGTGGGTCATCGTCACGACCGACGCCAGCCTAGTGGGCTGGGGCGCGGTCTGGGAATCCCTGAAAGCTCAGGGACTGTGGTCTCGGGAAGAGTCTCTTCTCCCGATAAACATTCTGGAACTAAGAGCGATATTCAATGCTCTCAGGGCTTGGCCTCAGCTAGCAAAGGCCAGATTCATAAGATTCCAATCAGACAACATGACGACTGTTGCGTATCTCAATCATCAGGGGGGAACAAGGAGTTCCCTGGCGATGAAAGAAGTGACCAAAATAATAAAATGGGCGGAGAATCACTCCTGCCACCTATCTGCGATCCACATTCCAGGTGTGGAAAACTGGGAAGCGGATTATTTGAGTCGTCAGACATTCCATCCGGGGGAGTGGGAACTCCACCCGGAGATCTTTGCCCAGTTGACGCAACTATGGGGCATTCCAGATATGGATCTGATGGCGTCTCGTCAGAACTTCAAGGTTCCTTGCTACGGGTCCAGATCCAGGGATCCCAAGGCGACTCTAGTGGATGCACTAGTAGCGCCTTGGACCTTCAACCTAGCTTATGTCTTTCCACAGTTTCCTCTCATTCCCAGGCTGGTAGCCAGGATCAAACAGGAGAGGGCCTCAGTGATCTTGATAGCTCCTGCGTGGCCATGCAGGACTTGGTATGCAGACCTGGTGAATATGTCATCGGTTCCACCATGGAAGCTACCTTTGAGACAGGACCTTCTTGTTCAGGGTCCATTCGAACATCCAAATCTGGTCTCCCTCCAGCTGACGGCTTGGAGATTGAACGCTTGAATTAGAAAAGATTGTCCTCTGCGCCTATTGACAACCTATATGCCCGGGGAAGGGGTAATCCTAGCTGATACCCAATATACAGGAACAAAATTAAGGTGTAACCCAAGGCGCCTACCCTAAGGAGGCTAGGTGTATAAAATGTGTAATCTAATTAAGATTCAGTGTAGTCTAAAAAATGTTTTTAATACATAAATAAAAATGTTTGACAGATAAAACAAATATACATATAATGTCTCAGGTATACATACAATGCTTCATGGATCCATGATAAATAACAGAAAAATAAAATCAAGTAGTAAATAGAGTAAAACAGTAAAATAATCCAATAAAATGCAGTGCTAAATAATACAATAGCAGCGAATGATATAGTTCCTGACAATCTTGTTTGGAAAATCTCTGATGGATAAATAAGGTGTGAAGAGAAAAAGTGTAAAAAAACTCCTCTGATTGTGTGGGTGAAAGAAACTTCAAAATGTGCTCTAAAATATAATAAAAATAATCCTCGAAGAATGTATCTCAAAAAAATCTCAAAAATATATATAGCTCTCAAAAATATTTTCCACAGAAGTGTGTTCCAAAAAACGGTGAAAAAATGTGAAGAAATGTGAAGAAAAATAGTAAAGAAAAAATTTTGGTGAATAAGTGGAGTGGAAAGTCTAAAATAGTTCAATTGTTCCAGTTGCTGAGTTTCCTAAATCCCAGTGGAAAGTATAATCGGAGTGTCAATAAAGGTGTAGAAAATAAATTGTCAGTAATCCTTTATTCCTGAAAAACCAGCTGGATTTTCAGGAATAAAGGATTACTGACAATTTATTTTCTACACCTTTATTGACACTCCGATTATACTTTCCACTGGGATTTAGGAAACTCAGCAACTGGAACAATTGAACTATTTTAGACTTTCCACTCCACTTATTCACCAAAAAATTTTCTTTACTATTTTTCTTCACATTTCTTCACATTTTTTCACCGTTTTTTGGAACACACTTCTGTGGAAAATATTTTTGAGAGCTATATATATTTTTGAGATTTTTTTGAGATACATTCTTCGAGGATTATTTTTATTATATTTTAGAGCACATTTTGAAGTTTCTTTCACCCACACAATCAGAGGAGTTTTTTACACTTTATCTCTTCACACCTTATTTATCCATCAGAGATTTTCCAAACAAGATTGTCAGGAACTATATCATTCGCTGCTATTGTATTATTTAGCACTGCATTTTATTGGATTATTTTACTGTTTTACTCTATTTACTACTTGATTTTATTTTTCTGTTATTTATCATGGATCCATGAAGCATTGTATGTATACCTGAGACATTATATGTATATTTGTTTTATCTGTCAAACATTTTTATTTATGTATTAAAAACATTTTTTAGACTACACTGAATCTTAATTAGATTACACATTTTATACACCTAGCCTCCTTAGGGTAGGCGCCTTGGGTTACACCTTAAGATTGAACGCTTGATTCTATCAAAGCGTGGGTTTTCAGATTCTGTGATAGATACTCTGGTTCAAGCCAGAAAACCGGTAACTAGAAAGATTTACCATAAAATATGGAAAAGATATATCTGCTGGTGTGAATCCAAGGGATTCCCATGGAATAAGATAAAGATTCCTAGGATTCTTTCCTTTCTACAAGAAGGTTTGGATAAAGGATTATCTGCGAGTTCTCTAAAGAGACAGATTTCTGCTTTATCTGTCCTACTACACAAACGACTGGCAGTTGTGCCAGATGTTCAAGCATTTGTTCAGGCTTTGGTTAGGATCAAGCCTGTTTACAGACCTTTGACTCCTCCCTGGAGTTTAAATCTAGTTCTTTCAGTTCTTCAAGGGGTTCCGTTTGAACCTTTACATTCCGTAGATATTAAGTTGTTATCTTGGAAAGGTTTGTTTCTAGTTGCTATTTCTTCTGCTAGAAGAGTTTCTGAGCTATCTGCTCTACAATGTACTCCACCCTATCTGGTGTTCCATTCAGATAAGGTTGTTTTGCGTACTAAGCCTGGTTTTCTACCAAAGGTTGTTTCCAACAAAAATATTAATCAGGAGATAGTTGTACCTTCTTTGTGTCCGAATCCAGTTTCAAAGAAGGAACGTTTGCTACACAATTTAGATGTAGTCCATGCTCTAAAATTCTACTTAGAAGCTACAAAAGATTTCAGACAAACTTCTTCTCTGTTTGTCGTCTATTCTGGTAAAAGGAGAGGTCAAAAAGCGACTTCTACCTCTCTTTCCTTTTGGCTTAAAAGCATCATCCGATTGGCTTATGAGACTGCCGGAAGGCAGCCTCCTGAAAGAATCACAGCTCACTCCACTAGGGCTGTAGCTTCCACATGGGCCTTCAAGAACGAGGCTTCTGTTGATCAGATATGTAAGGCAGCGACTTGGTCTTCACTGCACACTTTTGCCAAATTTTACAAATTTGATACTTTTGCTTCTTCGGAGGCTATTTTTAGGAGAAAGGTTTTGCAAGCCGTGGTGCCTTCCATTTAGGTAACCTGATTTGCTCCCTCCCTTCATCCGTGTCCTAAAGCTTTGGTATTGGTTCATACAAGTAAGGATGACGCCGTGGACCGGACACACCAATTTTGGAGAAAACAGAATTTATGCTTACCTGATAAATTACTTTCTCCAACGGTGTGTCCGGTCCACGGCCCGCCCTGGTTTTTTAATCAAGTCCGATGAATTATTTTCTCTAACTACAGTCACCACGACACCCTATGGTTTCTCCTATTTTTTCCTCCTGTCCGTCGGTCAAATGACTGGGGTGGGCGGAGCCTAGGAGGGACTATATGGCCAGCTTTGCTGGGACTCTTTGCCAGTTCCTGTTGGGGAAGAGATATTCCCACAAGTAAGGATGACGCCGTGGACCGGACACACCGTTGGAGAAGGTAATTTATCAGGTAAGCATAAATTCTGTTTTCTACTACAGAAGGTGACCAAAGTGTGGTTTTAATGAAATTCCTAATTTTATAAGTTACTCAATAAAAGTTATGTTTTATTTAATATCACAAGTTTAGTTAATATATGCTGTCCTAACACATTTGAAACTATTAACCCTGAGTGCTAGTGTGTGTATTCTTAAAAGAGCAAGTCTCTTCTTGCGCTTTCTAATTAAAAAAAAAAAAAAAAAAAACATAATTTATGTAAGAACTTACCTGATAAATTCATTTCTTTCATATTAGCAAGAGTCCATGAGCTAGTGACGTATGGGATATACATTCCTACCAGGAGGGGCAAAGTTTCCCAAACCCCAAAATGCCTACAAATACACCCCTCACCACACCCACAAATCAGTTTAGCGTATAGCCAAGAAGTGGGGTGATAAGAAAAAAGTGCGAAAGCATAAAAAATAAGGAATTGGAATAATTGTGCTTTATACAAAAATATCATAACCACCACAAAAAAGGGTGGGCCTCATGGACTCTTGCTAATATGAAAGAAATGAATTTATCAGGTAAGTTCTTACATAAATTATGTTTTCTTTCATGTAATTAGCAAGAGTCCATGAGCTAGTGACGTATGGGATAATAAATACCCAAGATGTGGAACTTCCACGCAAGAGTCACTAGAGAGGGAGGGATAAAATAAAGACAGCCAATTCCGCTGAAAAATAATCCACACCCCAAAATAAAGTTTAAA
Source organism: Bombina bombina (assembly GCF_027579735.1). Classification (NCBI taxonomy): domain Eukaryota; kingdom Metazoa; phylum Chordata; class Amphibia; order Anura; family Bombinatoridae; genus Bombina; species Bombina bombina. The sequence continues at coordinate 1,143,193,181 of NC_069504.1, forward strand.
TCTTATAATGAAAAAAACTGAAATTATAAGCAGAAGAATCAAACTGAAACAGCTGCCTGAAGTACTTTTCTACCAAAAACTGCTTCAGAAGAAGAAAACACATCAAAATGGTGGAATTTAGTAAAAGTATGCAAAGAAGACCAAGTTGCTGCTTTGCAAATCTGATCAACCGAAGCTTCATTCCTAAACGCCCAAGAAGTAGAAACTGACCTAGTAGAATGAGCTGTAATCCTTTGAGGCGGAGTTTTACCCGACTCGACATAAGCATGATGAATCAAAGACTTTAACCAAGACGCCAAAGAAATGGCAGAGGCCTTCTGACCTTTCCTGGAACCGGAAAAGATAACAAATAGACTAGAAGTCTTTCGGAAATCTTTAGTAGCTTCAACAGAATATTTCAAAGCTCTAACTACATCCAAAGAATGTAACGATCTTTCCTTAGAATTCTTAGGATTAGGACACAATGAAGGAACCACAATTTCTCTACTAATGTTGTTAGAATTCACAACTTTAGGTAAAAATTTTAAAGAAGTCCGCAACACCGCCTTATCCTGATGAAAAATCAGAAAAGGAGATTCACAAGAAAGAGCAGATAACTCAGAAACTCTTCTAGCAGAAGAGATGGCCAAAAGGAACAACACTTTCCAAGAAAGTAATTTAATATCCAAAGAATGCATAGGTTCAAACGGAGGAGCTTGTAAAGCCCCCAGAACCAAATTCAAACTCCAAGGAGGAGAGATTGACTTAATGACAGGTTTTTATACGAACCAAAAGCCTGTACAAAACAATGAATATCAGGAAGATTAGCAATCTTTCTGTGAAACAGCACAGAAAGAGCAGAAATTTGTCCTTTCAAGGAACTTGCAGACAAACCTTTATCCAGACCATCTTGAAGAAACTGTAAAATTCTAGGAATTCTAAAAGAATCTAGCACAAACTTACTTCACCACCTCCACGGGAAGCAAAGTTTGTAAAACTGATTTGTGGGTGTGGTGAGGGGTGTATTTGTAGGCATTTTGGGGTTTGGGAAACTTTGCCCCTCCTGGTGGGAATGTGTATCCCATACGTCACTAGCTCATGGACTCTTGCTAATTACATGAAAGAAATTACAATGTAACTATTAGTTTTATTGCAGCTAGCTTAGGGTTTATTTTATAGGTAAGTATTTAGTTTTAAATATGAATAATTTAGTTAATGATAGTAATTTTATTTAGATTTATTTAAATTATATTTAAGATAGGGGGTGTTAGGGTTAGGGTTAGACTTAGGTTTAAAGGATTAATAAATTTAGAATAGTGGCGGCGACGTTGGGGACGGCAGATTAGGTGTTAATAAGTATAATGTAGGTGGCGGCGATGTTAGGGGTGGCAAATTAGGGGTTAATAATATTTAACTAGTGTTTGTGAGACGGGAGTGTGGCGGTTTAGGGGTCAATATGTTTATTATAGTGGTGGTGATGTCCGGAGCGGTAGATTAGCGGTTAATAATTTTATTTTAGTGTTTGCGATGCGGGAGGGCCTCGGTTTAGGGGTTAATAGGTAGTTTATGGGTGTTAGTGTACTTTTTAGCACTTTAGTTATGAGTTTTATGTTACAGCTTTGTAGCATAAAACTCATAACTACTGACTTTTAAATGCGTTAGGAATCTTGGCGGTATAGGGTGTACCGCTCACTTTTTGGCCTCCCAGGACAAACTTGTAATACTGGCACTATGGAAGTCCCATTGAAAAAAGCCTTTACGAAATTTACGTAAGTTGATTTGCGTTAAGGCCAAAAAAGTGTGCTGTGCACCTAAACCTGCAAGACTCGTAATTCCAGCGGGCGTAAAAAAGCAGCGTTAGGACCTCTTAACGCTGCTTTTTCACCCTAACGCACAACTCGTAATATAGCCGTACGTTTTTTGATGCTCCTGAGCTTTCCTAGATAACATTTCAGCAAAGGATAACATGGGAAGGAAGCAAATTAAATAAAAATAGTAAATTGGAAAGCTGCTTTTTCACCCTAACGCACAACTCGTAATATAGCCGTAGGTTTTTTGATGCTCCTGAGCTTTCCTAGATAACATTTCAGCAAAGGATAACATGGGAAGGAAGCAAATTAAATAAAAATAGTAAATTGGAAAGTTGTTTAAAATTGTATTCTCTTTCTGAATCTTGAAAGAAACATTTTGGGTTTCATGTCCCTTTAAAATACATAAAAACTTACCTGTGAAAAAAAAAATAAAACCTAAACTTAAACTAAAAAAATAAAATTAAAATTACTTATTTAAAAAATAAAAGAAATACCAAAAAATAAAAAAAACCTACAATACCAAAAATAAAAAAACATAACATTACAAAAAAAAATAAATCTAAAATTACATAAAAATTAAAAAAGCTACCATTACAAAAAATAACAAAAAAGATGACGTCCAAGATGGCGTCCCTTAGATTCCGATTGGCTGATAGAATTCTATCAGCCAATCGGAATTAAGGGTAGAAAAAATCCTATTGGCAGATTGAACTTCAATCCTATTGGCTGATCCAATCAGCCAATAGGATTGAGCTCGCATTCTATTGATTGATTGGAACAGCCAATAGGATTTTTCTACCTTAATTCCGATTGGCTGATGACGTCACTTAAAGGTACCTTCAATCAGCTTTAGTCATCGGATGAAGAGGATGCTCCGCGTCGGATGTCTTGACGATGGACCCGCTCCGCGCCGGACGGATGAAGATAGAAGATGCCGTCTTGATGAAGACTTCTGCCTGTCTGGAGGACCACTTTGCCCGGCTTGGATGAAGACTTCTCCTGGCTTCGTTGAGGACTTTGGCCCATCTTGGATGAAGGCTTATCCCGGTAAGTCGATCTTCAGGGGGATAGTGTTATGTTTTTTAAGGGTGTATTGGGTGGGTTTTATTTTTAGGTTAGGGACTTTGGGCTGCAATAGAGCTAACTGCCCTTTTAAGTGCAATGCCCATCCAAATGCCCTAAATATCTGTAATTTGTTTATTATTTTCTGTATTTTAGTGTTTTGTTTTTTTTTGTACTTTAGCTAATTTAATTTAATTTAGTTAATTGTATTTCATTTAGTTAATTTATTTAATTATAGTGTAGTGTTAGGTGTTATTGTAACTTAGGTTAGGTTTTATTTTTTACAGGTACTTTTGTATTTATTTTAGCTAGGTAGTTATTAAATACTTAATAACTATTTAATAACTATTCTACCTAGTTAAAATAAATAAAACTTGCCTGTAAAATAAAAATAAACCCTAAAATAGCTACAATGTAACTATTAGTTATATTGTAGCTATCTTAGGGTTTATTTTATAGGTAAGTATTTAGTTTTAAATAGGAATAATGTAGTTAATGATAGGAATATTTATTTAGATTTATTTAAATTATATTTAAGCTAGGGGGTGTTAGGGTTAGACTTAGGTTTAGGGGTTAATACATTTAGTATAGTGGCGGCGACGTTGGGGGCGGCAGATTAGGGGTTAATAAATGTAGGTAGGTGGTGGCGATGTAAGGGATGGCAGATTAGGGGTTAATAATATTTAACTAATGTTTGCGAGGCGGGAGTGTGGCGGTTTAGAGGTTAATATGTTTATTATAGTGTCAGCGACATTGGGGACAGCAGATTAGGGGTTAATAAACAGAATGTAGGTGTCGGCGATGTTGGGGGCAGCAGACTAGGGGTTCATAAATATAATGTAGGTGGTGGCGATGTCCGGAGCGGCAGATTAGGGGTTAATAATTGTATTATATTATTTGTGATGCGGGAGGGCCTCGGTTTAGGGGTTAATAGGTAGTTTATGGGTGTTAGTGTACTTTTTAGCACTTTAGTTATAAGTTTTATGTTACGGCGTTGTACTATAAAACTCATAACTACTGACTTTTAAATGTGTTAGGGATCTTGACGGGGTAGGGTGTACCGCTCACTTTTTGGCCTCCCAAGACAGACTCGTAATACCGGCGCTATGGAAGTCCCATAGAAAAAAGACTTTACGAAGTTTACATAAGTCGTTTTGCGGTAAGGCCAAAGAAGTGTGCGGTGCCCCTAAACCTTCAAGACTCGTAAATACCAACGGGCGTAAAAAAGCAGCGTTAGGACCTCTTAATGCTGCTTTTTTACTCTAACGCACAACTCGGAATCTAGCCAAAAATTATCCAAAATAATAAAAATTATTCCTATTCTAACAACCCCTCAAAAATAAAAACTACCCAAAAAACAAACAAAACCTTATCTAAAATTAAACTACCAATAGCCCTTAAAAAGGCCTTTTGCAGGGCATTGCCCCAAATTAACAGCTCTTTTGCCTTAAAAATTAAAAAATGACCCCCTAACATTTACAACCCCCCTCCACCCCAAAATATAAAACCTTACCAAAAAAATCCTAATCTACCTATTGCCCTGAAAAGGACATTTGGATGAGCATTGCCCTTAAAAGGACATTCAGCTTTTTTTCTGCCCATTAAAAATAATCTATAAAAAACACCCACCAAAAAAAACAACCTAAAACTAACCCCAAAATTGGTACTCACCATTGATGAAGTCTGGCGATCCATCTTCATCTATCATGGGACCATCTTCTATCTCCATTCAGGCGGCGAGGTCTTCAGTGTTGTCGGTCCTCATCTTCATCCATCCGACATGGAGGTCCTCTTCATGCGGTCTCCAGCTGCACACTAAGAGGCCTATCAAGCCGTCAACTTTCTTGCATTCAACAGCACCAATACGGTCGCCTAACATCGTGGCCGTGGACCTGAATACAATCTCCATATTTATTAAAAAAGCCGCGCACCAAGTAAGGGGCGATGAGCAGCGGACTGTTGTTAACTAGCAGTCATCGATCTCGCTGCTATTTGGCTTTTTACCAACTTTATTTATACCCTGTCACTAAACACAGCCACTATACTAAAATGTTCTACCCCTATCCCGCAGCTCTCGGACCCCATCGCAACTAAATAAAAGTATTAACCCCCATTCCGCCACTCCCAGACCCCACCGCAACTAAATAAAAGTATTAACCCTTATTCCGTTGCTCCCGGACCCCACTGCAACTAAATAAAAGTATTAAACCCCATTCCACCCTTAAAAGGCATTGACCCAATTAAATCAGCTCTTTTACCTGTAAAAGTACAAACACCCCCCCAACAGTAAAACCCACCACCCATACAACCAACCCCCCCCCAAATAAAAACCCTATCCAAGAAAACCTAAGCTCCCCATTGCCCTGACCCTCTTTTACTGCCCAGACCCTCTTTTACTGCCAAGAACCTACTTTAAAAATAAAACCCACCCAAAAAACCCTTAAATAAACCTAACATTAACCCCCGATGATCCACTTACAATTTTTGAAGTTCCGCTTGAAGGATCCATCCAGCTGGCAAGAAGTCTTCATCCAGGCGGCCTCTTCCATGTTTATCCAGACGGTGAAGTCTTCATCCATGCGGCCTCTTCTATCTTCATCCATCCGGCAAGGAGCGGGTCCATCCAGAAGACATCCGGCGTGGAGCGGGGTCCATCCTGAAGACATCTGACGAGGAGCTCCTCTTCAATACAGTCTCTGCCATAAACTGGATCTTGAATGCAAGTGACGTCATCCAAGATGGCGTCCCTTGCATTCCTATTGGCTGAAAGGATCCAATCAACCAATAGGATGAGAGCCGCTAAAATCCTATTGGCTGTTCCAATCAGTCAATAGGATTTGAGCAGCTCTCATCCTATTGATTGTTCCAATCAGCCAATATTTTTTTGGGTGGGATTTTAAGGGCAATGCCCATCCAAATGCCCTTTTTCGGGCAATAGGTAGATTAGAATTTTTTAGTTAGGTTTATTTTGGGGAGGGGGGTTGTAATTTTAGGGGGTAAAAGAGCTGGTTAACTTTAGGCCACCTACCCCTGCAAACTACCCTTTTAAGGGCTATTGGTAGTTTATTTTTAGATAAGGGTTCTTTTTTTGGGGTAGTTTTTATTTTTGAAGGTTATTAAAATAGGAATAATTTTTTGGTAAATGTTATGTTTTTTTTATTTTGGTAATGTTAAGGTTTTTTTTTATTTGGTAATGTAGGATTTTTATTTTTTGGTATTTTTTTTATTTTTTAAACAAGTAATGTTAGTTTTATTTAGTTTAACTTAGGTTTTATTTAGTATATTGTAACTTTGATATAAAGTTAGGGGGTGTTATATTTAGGGTTTAATAGTTTAATTTAGGTAGTCACAATGTGGGGGGACAGCGGTTTAGGGATTAATAGGTTTATTTAGAAGTTGCAATGTTGGGGGAAGGCGGTTTAGGGTATTAGTACTTTATTTTTAGTAGTTGTGATGTGGGGGGAATGGCGTTTTAGGGGTTAATACTTTATTTTAGCAGTTTCGAAGTGGGGGGACGGCAGTTTAGGAGTTTAAAACTTTATTTTAATAGTTGAGATGTGGGGGAGATGGTGGATTAGGGGTTAATAGTGTAGTTTATGAGTGTTGGTGTAGGTTGTAACATATTTTTGATGTGTTTTGTGAAACTTTTTTGTTTTGCAAAGTTCGTAACTACAGGTCTTTGAATGCGAAATGGATCTTTGCGGTATAGCCCATAACGATCATGGTAAAGCCATACCTCACGACTTGTAATATCAAGTAGGTGACTATTCCACATGCAAACACCATATCGCGCACAGAAAATCCATACCGCACAACTTGTAATCCGGGCCATAATGTATACATGGGGACTAGTATAAAAATATCAGAAAGTTTAAGGGTGGCTAATATCACGTTAATATTAAAACCAGAGAAAGACTCTTTATTAACCTCATCATATAGACCAATCTCATTTCTGAATCTGGACTATAAAATGTTGACCAAAGTATTAGCTAATAGGCTCAAAAAATATATCCATCTCCTGATATATCTAGATCAAGCTGGATTAATTCCAGGAAGAAATTCAACTAAAAGTATCAGAAAAATATTACAACTTATTGCTAATGAAAATACAGTGACAATGGAGAATAAAGCATGCACTAGACTGGAGGCTTTTCTCCTATCAATTGATGCGGAGAAAGTCTTTGATAGAGTGGAATGGTCATTTTTATTTGATACTTTGGAAAAGTTTGGGTTTATAGGAAAGTACTTAGAATTTAAAAAAAAAAATCTATACAAGGGGTTCTGTATATATCTTAGTTGATCAGGGGATCTCCAATCTAGTTGTAATAACTAGAAGAACAAGACAGGGGTGTCCTTTGTCCCCTCTTTTTTTTATTTGGTTTTGGAAACATTCACAACTAAAATACAAATGCTATTACCAGGTTATAGCATGGGAATGGAAATAACTGTTAGCATTAAATGCGGATGATCTTATACTCTGCATTGTCCATCCGGATATATATATATATACCAAAATTGTTACAGAAGATAGAGTTATATGGAAGAATTTCAGGTTATAAATAAATATCTCTGAATCAAAGATAATGTGGCTAAATAAACATAAAACTGAAAAATCATATCTTTTCACTGAAGTAGTGAAAAAAATTGTGAATAGAAATTTCAAAAGATCCCAGAAAATGGTATGGTCTAAATATAGCTACAATGGTGAAGGAAGTAGGGAAGAATTTACAAAATTGGAATGCACTGCTAGTTTAAAATTTTTAGATACAGCAATTAGGAAATTTATGTGGAGCGGAATAAAACCCAGAATTTCACTCCCTAAACTACAAACGTCGGTAAGCAAAGGGGGTTTGGAATTACCAAACTTCCAAAAATATAACTGGGTGGCCCTGCTAATAGGATTGGAATGCTTAGCAAAGACTGAATACTATAGTCATAGAGAAATTAAAAAACATTGGTCAAAAAATGCTCATCGACTTATTTATTGTTTACAACATATAAGGAAATGGGTAAAGAAATACTTTATAACCCATTACTCCAGGCTTTAATCTTAACGAGGCCCAAGCTGAATAAGATAATGGGAACAAACTTTAAAGTGTCACCTTTTCTACCTATAAAGTGAAATCCCACTTTTTCAGCTGGAGATTTATATAAAATATTTGATAAGTGGGGTGATAAAGGGGTTATAAATATATCAGCTATAGATAATTTTACTAAAAAAAATGGTGTCTTTTGAAGTATTCCAACATTTATTGGACATTTCTGAATTAGAAAGAATATATTATGAGCAGCTAAGACATTATGGGGCGGATTTATTAATGTCCGCCGCACATCGATAAATGCTGACAGCATACATTGTCGTCATTTATCATTGCACCAGCAGTTCTTGTGAACTGCTTGTGTAATGCTGCCCCCTGCAGATTCGCTAGCAAGTGGTGTCAATCAACACAATCGTATGCGATCAGGCTGATTACTGTCCCCTGCCTCAGAGGTGGCTGACAAGTTAAAGGGCCACTAAACCCAAAATCTTTCTTTCATGATTCAGATAGAGAATAGAAATTTAAACAACTTTACAATTTACTTCCATTATTTATTTTGCTTCATTTTTTCAATTTTTTTAGTTGAAGAAAAAGCAATGCACATGGTGAGCCAATCACACAAGGCTTCTATGTGCAGCAACCAATCAGCAGCTAGTGAGCATATCTAGATATGCTTTTCATCAAAGAATATCAAGAGAATAAAACAAATTAGATAATATAAGTAAATTAGAAAGATGTTTAAAATTGCATTCTCTTTCTAAATCATAAAAGAAAAAATGTGGGTGGCATGTCCCTTTAAGGAGCAGTCTTAAGACCACTGCTTCTTAACTCCTGTCTCTGGCAAACCTGAAAGCTTGCGTGGTCACAGGTGCATTGGGGTGATTGACAGGTTGATAAATTGGCCCCTATGTCTTGACATTGTTAAAATATAGTCCTTGGAAAAATGATTTTACACTATCATTGGAAATTATAGAGAAACAGGAGATAAAGAAATGTTCTCTCTCAGCAGTAAATACATTGATAATTAATGAACAGTTATATATAAAAAAAGAGAGCTTAAGTGAAGTATGGAGCAATATAATGAAACAAAATATCACAGAAAAAATGATTGAGCAAAGTATTATAAATGTTTATAAAACAACATTGTCAGCTTCATTTAGAGAGACAGTTTAGAGTTCTAAATAGATATTATTTGACTCATTCTAGACTTAAACATTGGAGAAATGATTTATCTAATAGTTTTTAAAATCCAGATTCCAGAACCCTGATTTGAAACATTGTATGAAAGAGTTGCCCCAAGATATATCTATTTTTGAGTAATGTTTGTTTTATTTTTTTTACAAAGATTACAGGGGTTAAAATTGTAATTTAGGAGTTTTATATAACTTTGCTTCTGCTAGAGTTTAAGGGGCCTATTTACTCTAGTGCAAGCAGACATGTTCTGATATAGCCGATCATGTCCGCTGCACATCGATAAATGCCAACAGCATACGCTCTCTGCATTTATCATTGCACCAGCAGTTCTTGTGAACGACTGGTGCAATGCCGCCCCCTGCAGAGGGGGTGTCAATCAATCCGATTGCATTCGATCGGGTTGATTTCTGTCCGCTTCTTAAGAGCCGGCGGACAGGTTATGGAGCAGTGGTCTTTAGACCGCTGCTTCATAACTTCTGTTTTGGCGAGCCTGAAGACTCGGCGGAAACAAGGGGCCTCAAGCTCCATACGGATCTTGATAAATATGCCCCTAAATTCATGGATATAAAAAACTTGATTGCTAATTCTATACACTTGGGGGTATATTTATCAAAGCGTCAATCTCAGTGCATTCGCCGGCCTCAATACCTTCGCCAGACATCGCTGCCGCGGATCTGCATACGATACCCTTATTTATAAAAAAAAAACGTCAAAAACACGCACGTCAAGTATCGTGCGATGTGCATCGGACTGTTGTTAGCTAACAGTCATCGATGTTGCGGTTATTCGGGTTTTTCCCAATTATATTTATACCATTTCATTAATATATTTTTATCCCTATAACTACTAGTGCACCAAATGTGTAGCAATAATATTGTTTGATTTAGAAAGGGTATACCATTGTAATAGAGTTTCTAATTTACTTTTAATATGTAATATACTTCATTCTCTTGCAGCATCGAACATAAGCTTTCTGTGTTTTCAGACTCCCATTGATTTCTATGGCATCTGCGACCTCAAGGGTGGCAGATTGAAAACTAGGTGCGCTGCGTCGGAATAGACACGAGCGTACCTGTTAAATGTTTGATAAATTGGGAAAAGGCTCAAATAGAGTCAAATCTGAAATAGTAAGCATCGATCTGCTTCGGATTAAGCTTGCGGGATTGTATATTACCTCACAAATTTCAACATTGCCGATCTTGATGCTTTGATAACTACAGCGGATTAATCTCGCGACAAATACGATGCGGGATTCAAGCGTATTTCCAGTTGACACTTTGATAAATATACCCCTTGGAGAGGAAAATAATTTTAAATGTATGGACCAAAAAAGAGCACCATCTATGAACTGCCTTATCAGAATATTAGAAAACAAGCTATGATAGAACAATGTGATTTGCTGTTTGATAAGATGAATCTTATTAAATTGTTTAAAAAAAATGGGATTTGTATCTGAAGATGCTTAGAAATGAAGAATATTGAGATTGTTTGGATTGGTTCTTTGTAGGTTAGCTATACATTTAGAAAGGTTGGGTAGCTTTGGAAAAAGGAGTTAACGAATAAACCAAATATTGTAACTATTTAGCACTGTAGTAAACTTGATATGTTTTTGTAAGAAGTAAGCTCAAATTGGAGCAAAACCATTTATATTTCTATTGATGTATGATGCATGCCTAGCATGCATGTTTTATATTTTGTTTTGTACAATAGTTTTTCAATAAAAATTATTTAAAAAAACCTGTCTGTACTTTTCAGCATTCATGATCCCATCAATTCAGACAATATCACCAATACCACTGGCAGAAATGCAACCCCAAACCAGGACAGACCCTCCACCATGTTTCACTGAAGGCCACAAGCACTCATTCTACCATCTCTCTCCATCTCTTCTTCTCACATATTGTCGACAATTGGACCCAAAAAAAATCAAACTTGGATTCCTCACTTGATAATACTCTTTTCAACTGATCTTTATTCCAATCTTTGTGAGCTTTAGCATATCTTTTTACCCTGTTCCCCTTCCAAAAAAGGGGATTCTTGGCTGCTACCTGTCCACAAAGACCATTCCTGATCAAGCTTCTTCAGACTGTAGAAGGGTCAATTTGGCATCTCAATGAAGCTGTCAGATGCTAAGCCAGGTCCCTGCTGGACTTCTTCCTGTCTCTCAAAGAAACTTTCTCTCTGAGAAACTTCTCATCAGATTTTGAAAGTTTTCTTGGCATTCCACTCCTTTATTTTGTACTTGACCTCTCTTGATTCTTCAGATGTCTTTATAACAGCTTGAATATCACATCTTGAGTATCCAGTTTGTTTGCTGATTTCCCTTTGAGAGTTGCCTTTCTGATGCAAAAGTATGACTTTATGTCTGTCAAATTCTGTGATCTTTGGCATTTTGAATGGAAGGATGTGATTGAAAGTTGATCTTAATAGCAAGCTTCCAATAAATTAAACATTTGTATGCACTGGTATTATTATGTTGAGCACAAATATCGCTTTCGCAGAAGCAATATTTTGCATTAAACTTGTAATCTAGCCCTAGGTAGGCTGATAGGAGCTCATGAATGTGCACGTGTATTTAGCAATCTATGGCAGCTGTGTATGTAACTATATATAGCATTGTTATAAACCCTAGTTAGGATGATAGACGCTCAGGAGCATGCACGTGCATTTAGCAGTGTTTTGCAACATTATATGTAGCAATATTATAAATTGTTGTACTATGTTATATTATGATATACTAAGTAACTTACCCAGAAGTCTTTATGACACCCTGCATAATATATTTAAGTAAACCAAATAAACATATATCAGTTCCAATCCACTATTAAAATGTTAGTTAAAGCCTTTCAGTCCCTTGTTTACATACGGCTAGATTTAGAGTTTTGTCGGTAACGACCCGCGTAGCTAACGCTGGCTTTTTTCTGGCCGCACCTTTAAAATAACTCTGGTATTGAGAGTCCACAGAATGGCTGCGTTAGGCTCCAAAAAAGGAGCGTAGAGCATATTTAACGCAACTTCAACTCTCGATACCAGAGTTGCTTACGGACGCAGCCAGCCTCAAAAACGTGCTCGTGCACGATTCCCCCATAGGAAACAATGGGGCTGTTTGAGCTGAAAAAAAACCTAACACCTGCAAAAAAGCAGCGTTCAGCTCCTAACGCAGCCCCATTGTTTGCTATGGGGAAACACTTCCTACGTCTGCACCTAACACCCTAACATGTACCCCGAGTCTAAACACCCCTAACCTTACACTTATTAACCCCTAATCTGCCGCCCCCGCTATCGCTGACCCCTGCATATTATTATTAACCACTAATCTGCCGCTCCGGAAACCGCCGCTACTTACATTATCGATATGTACCCCTAATCTGCTGTCCCTAACACCGCCGACCTCTATATTATATTTATTAACCACTAATCTGCCCCCCACAACGTCGCCTCCACCTAACTACACTTATTAACCCCTAATCTGCCCAGCGGACCGCACCGCTATTATAATAAAGTTATTAACCCCTAATCCGCCTCACTAACCCTATAATAAATAGTATTAACCCCTAATCTGCCCTCCCTAACATCGCCGACACCTAACTTCAAACATTAACCCCTAATCTGCCGACTGGAGCTCACCGCTATTCTAATAAATGTATTAACCCCTAAAGCTAAGTCTAACCCTAACACTAACACCCCCTTAAGTTAAATATAATTTAAATCTAACGAAATTAATTAACTCTTATTAAATAAATTATTCCTATTTAAAGCTAAATACTTACTTGTAAAATAAATCCTAATATAGCTACAATATAAATTATAATTATATTGTAGCTATTTTAGGATTTATATTTATTTTACAGGTAACTTTGTATTTATTTTAACTAGGTACAATAGCTATTAAATAGTTAAGAACTATTTAATAGCTAAAATAGTTAAAATAATTACAAAATTACCTGTAAAATAAATCCTAACCTAAGTTACAATTAAACCTAACACTACACTATCAATAAATTAATTAAATAAAATACCTACAATTACCTAAAATTAAACCTAACATTACACTATCAATACATTAATTAAATACAATATCTACAAATAAATACAATGAAATAAACTAACTAAAGTACAAAAAATAAAAAAGAACTAAGTTACAAAAAATAAAAAATATATTTACAAACATCAGAAAAATATTACAACAATTTTAAACTAATTACACCTACTCTAAGCCCCCTAATAAAATAACAAAGCCCCCCAAAATAAAAAAAATGCCCTACCATATTCTAAATTACTAAAGTTCAAAGCTCTTTTACCTTACCAGCCCTGAACAGGGCCCTTTGTGGGGCATGCCCCAAAGAATTCAGCTCTTTTGCCTGTAAAAAAAAAAACATACAATACCCCCCACCCAACATTACAACCCACCACCCACATACCCCTAATCTAACCCAAACCCCCCTTAAATAAACCTAACACTAAGCCCCTGAAGATCTTCCTACCTTGTCTTCACCATACCAGGTTCACCGATCGATCCAGAAGAGCTCCACCGATGTCCTGATCCAAGCCCAAGCAGGGGGCTGAAGAGGTCCATGATCCGGCTGAAGTCATCATCCAAGCGGGAGCTGAAGAGGTCCATGATCCGGCTGAAGTCATCATCCAAGCGGGAGCTGAAGAGGTCCATGATCCGGCTGAAGTCTTCTATCAACGGCATCTTCAATCTTCTTTCTTCCAGAGCCATCATCTTCCAGCCGACGCGGAACATCCTCTTCTCCCGACGCCTACTCGCCGAATGATGGTTCCTTTAAATGACGTCATCCAAGATGGCGTCCCTCGAATTCCGATTGGCTGATAGGATTCTATCAGCCAATCGGAATTAAGGTAGGAAAATTCTGATTGGCTGATGGAATCAGCCAATCAGAATCAAGTTCAATCCGATTGGCCGATCCGATCAGCCAATCAGATTGAGCTCACATTCTATTGGCTGATCGGAACAGCCAATAGAATGCGAGCTAAATCTGATTGGCTGATTGAATCAGCCAATCGGATTGAACTTGATTCTGATTGGCTGATTCCATCAGCCAATCAGAATTTTCCTACCTTAATTCCGATTGGCTGATAGAATCCTATCAGCCAATCGGAATTCGAGGGACGCCATCTTGGATGACGTCCCTTAAAGGAACCGTCATTCATCGGGAAGTCGTCGTCAGAAGAAGATGGGTCCGATGTGGAGGTCTTCAAGATGGAGCCGGTCCTCATCGGATGAAGATAGAAGATGCCGCTTGGAAGATGATGGTTGCCAGTCCGGATCTACTCTTCTTCCCGGATAGGATGAAGACTTTGGAGCCTCTTCTGGACTTCTTCAGCCGTCGGATGATGGATGTCTAGCCCCCGCTTGGGCTTAGATGAAGATTTTGGAGCCAGGACCGATCGGTGATACCCGGTGACGTGAAGATAAGGTAGGAAGATCTTAAGGGGCTTAGTGTTAGGTTTATTTAAGGGCGGTTTGGGTTAGATTAGGGGTGTGTGGGTGGTGGGTTGTAATGTTGGGGGGGGGTATTGTATGTTTTTTTTTACAGGCAAAAGAGCTGAATTCTTTGGGGCATGCCCCGCAAAGGGCCATGTTCAGGGCTGGTAAGGTAAAAGAGCTTTGAACCTTAGTAATTTAGAATAGGGTAGGGCATTTTTTTTATTTTTTGGGGGCTTTGTTATTTTATTAGGGGGCTTAGAGTAGGTGTAATTAGTTTAAAATTGTTGTAATATTTTTCTGATGTTTGTAAATATTTTTTTATTTTTTGTAACTTAGTTCTTTTTTATTTTTTGTACTTTAGTTAGTTTATTTCATTGTATTTATTTGTAGATATTGTATTTAATTAATGTATTGATAGTGTAGTGTTAGGTTTAATTGTAGGTAATTGTAGGTATTTTATTTAATTAATTTATTGATAGTGTAGTGTCAGGTTTAATTGTAACTTAGGTAAGGATTTATTTTACAGGTAATTTTGTAATTATTTTAACTATTTAATAGCTATTGTACCTGGTTAAAATAAATACAAAGTTGCCTGTAAAATAAATATAAATCCTAAAATAGCTACAATATAATTATAATTTATATTGTAGCTATATTAGGGTTTATTTTACAGGTAAGTATTTAGCTTTAAATAGGAATAATTTATTTAATAATAGTTAATTTATTTCGTTAGATTTAAATTATATTTAACTTAGGGGGGTGTTAGTGTTAGGGTTAGACTTAGCTTTAGGGGTTAATAAATTTATTAGAATAGCGGTGAGCTCCGGTCAGCAGATTAGGGGTTAATGTTTGAAGTTAGTTGTCGGCGATGTTAGGGAGGGCAGATTAGGGGTTAATACTATTTATTATAGGGTTAGTGAGGCGGATTAGGGGTTAATAACTTTATTATAATAGCGGTGCGGTCCGGTCGGCAGATTAGGGGTTAATAAGTGTAGGCAGGTGGAGGCGACATTGTGGGGGGCAGATTAGGGGTTAATAAATATAATATAGGGGTCGGCGGTGTTAGGGGCAGCAGATTAGGGGTACATAGCTATAATGTAGCTGGCGGCGGCGTGCGGACGGCAGATTAGGGGTTAATAAGTGTAGGTAGCTGGCGGAGACGTTGTGGGGGGCAGATTAGGGGTTAATAAATATAATATAGGGGTTGGCGGTGTTAGGGGCAGCAGATTAGGGGTACATAAGGATAACGTAGGTGGCGGTCGGCAGATTAGGGGTTAAAAAAAAATTAATCGAGTGTCGGCGATGTGGGGGGGGCCTCGGTTTAGGGGTACATAGGTAGTTTATGGGTGTTAGTGTACTTTAGAGCACAGTAGTTAAGAGCTTTATGAACCGGCGTTAGCCCAGAAAGCTCTTAACTACTGACTTTTTTCTGCGGCTGGAGTTTGGTCGTTAGATTTCTAACGCTCACTTCAGACACGACTCTAAATACCGGAGTTAGAAAGATCCCATTGAAAAGATAGGATACGCAATTGACGTAAGGGGGTCTGCGGTATGGAAAAGTCGCGGCTGAAAAGTGAGCGTTAGACCCTTTTTTGACTGACTCCAAATACCGGCAGTAGCCTAAAACCAGCGTTAGGAGCCTCTAACGCTGGTTTTCACGGCTACCGCCAAACTCCAAATCTAGGCCATAGAGAGGCAACAGCACCTATAATGCATTCACTTTTATCAAAAAAGCTCAAATATTCTATATAGTCGTCCTGCAGCCTATATTGTCTCTATTATCCCAGAATACACAAGAACACTAGTCATCCTGCAGCCTATATTGTCTCTATTATCCCAGAATACACAAGAACACTAGTTATCCTGCAGCCTATATTGTCTCTATTATCCCAGAATACACAAGAACACTAGTCATCCTGCAGCCTATATTGTCTCTATTATCCCAGAATACACAGGAACACTAGTCATCCTGCAACCTATATTGTCTCTATTATCCCAGAATACACAAGAACACTAGTCATCCTGCAGCCTATACTGTCTCTATTATCCCAGAACACACACGAACACTGGTCATCCTGCAACCTATATTGTCTCTATTATCCCAGAATACACAAAAACACTAGTCATCCTGCAACCTATATTGTCTCTATTATCCCAGAATACCCAAGAACACTAGTCATCCTGCAGCCTATTTTGTCTCTATTATCCCAGAATACCCAAGAACACTAGTCATCCTGCAACCTATATTGTCTCTATTATCCCAGAATACACAAGAACACTAGTTATCCTGCAACCTATATTGTCTCTTTTATCCCAGAATACACAAGAACACTAGTCATCCTGCAACCTATATTGTCTCTATTATCCCAGAATACACAAGAACACTAGTCATCCTGCAGCCTATATTGTATTTATTATCCCAGAATACACAAGAACACTAGTCATCCTGCAGCCTATATTGTCTCTATTATCCCAGAATGCACAAGAACACTAGTCATCCTGCAACCTATATTGTCTCTATTATCCCAGAATACACAAGAACACTAGTCATCCTGCAGCCTATATTGTCTCTATTATCCCAGAATACACAAGGACACTAGTTATCCTGCAGCCTATATTGTCTCTATTATCCCAGAATACACAGGAACACTAGTCATCCTGCAACCTATATAGTCTCTATTATCCCAGAATACACAAGAACACTAGTCATCCTGCAGCCTATATTGTCTCTATTATCCCAGAATACACAAGAACACTAGTCATCCTGCAGCCTATACTGTCTCTATTATCCCAGAATACACAAGAACACTAGTCATCCTGCAGCCTATATTGTCTCTATTATCCCAGAATACACAGGAACACTAGTCATCCTGCAACCTATATTGTCTCTATTATCCCAGAATACACAAGAACACTAGTCATCCTGCAACCTATATTGTCTCTATTATCCCAGAATACACAAGAACACTAGTCATCCTGCAATCTATACTGTCTCTATTATCCCAGAATACACAGGAAAACTAGTCATCCTGCAACCTATATTGTCTCTATTATCCCAGAATACACAAGGACACTAGTCATCCTGCAGCCTATATTGTCTCTATTATCCCAGAATACACAAGAACACTAGTCATCCTGCAGCCTATATTGTCTCTATTATCCCAGAATACACAAGGACACTAGTCATCCTGCAGCCTATACTGTCTCTATTATCCCAGAATACACAAGAACACTAGTGTTACGGTTGCCTCCAGGCTGGCTGGAAGTTGGACCGTAGAAAAGGATGCTCCTAGCGCTCACCAAAGGAGCAGCAGCACCGTGGACACTATAACTGCTGCGTAGCCACCATCAGTAATGCAGACTATATGAACCACCGCTGCTGGGCTGGTATCTCGCCGTCTGCTCTGCGCCCTGGACCTACGACCAGGCTCCAGTAGGCGAACCTCTTCCTTCTGTAGCAATCCCTGTAGCTAAGGGAGTATGAAAAACATAGCAATCCCTGTAGTGATTATAAGCTGTATCCTACAAACATGAGTCAAAGCTTCAAGTTAGAGGGTCAACATAGGTCTCATGTGCTGGAGCACACAGCCTGCTTTATTCAGGTTACATGCAAACAGGACACTCTCAGGGGGAGGCATAAAATCCCCCATCACACATTTGATATTAGATAGAGAGACACTCCCTTTGACAGGCCACAACATTTACTTCAGCAGATAATATTACACACAATAAAACAATGCAGTCCACCTTATCAATACTAGAAGTCTGATTAGACAATGGGAAAGTTGATCACTAAACCTAATTAGAGCTAATCCCAGCAGACTTGTATGTAGAATAGGTTTCTTGAAGCTGAACAAAATTTAACTCTTAATGGCACACAATGAAACAGGGACAAGTCATTTCACAGGTCTGGGGACATAGTCTTAAAGGGGGCATTGTTCACCAGAGTCACAATATGTCCCCAGACGTTTCCCAAAGGGCCACACACACCCAACAAAAGTCAATATACTCTCAGGGGCACAATCTTCCAGGGGCCATAGTCATGAGGAAGGAGGCTGGCAAATAGGCTTCTCCAAAATCCAGGGAAGCAGGGCAACCTTCCATTTAAAGGGCCAGTCACAAATAGCAGTTTGTAACATATCTCCCCTTTTGGAGGGAGACTAACAAGGCACCTGACCTTCTGTCGGTCAGTGCCTAAGTTAGTCTCGCAACCCACCCACAAATAAACACTAGCAGCAAAGCAGCCCCCCCCACAACAAGTAGCACTGGCCTGTAGGTTCCAGGTTATAGGATGAAAGTGTAGCATCCTCTGCCTTCCTGGCGCAGCTGTGCAAATAGCTGATGGTACTTGGGGGGCAGAGGCCAGCGGCACTCTGCCCTGGTGCCAGCGCTTCTGCTGGGGGAATTGGGGCATAGTCCTGCCCGGTGGCAAAGGGAACGTGGGGGTCAGTGGGGATTAACATCTCCACTGTTAACCCTGGGCCCAAGTTAGGAGTTAGCTGGGGAGGGGGAGATTGGCTTACCTCCTCCTCCTGATACTCCGGTGGCCGTTGGGAAGGGAGGTCGATGCTCTCCGCTTCCTGTGGAACATGCTGCGGCTGGGGAGAGAGACCGGTTGTCTCCTCTCCCTGGAAGGCACACTCCGGCTGGGGAGGGAGGTCGATGCTCTCCCCTCCCTGTAGCTGGGTCTGTCGCTGGGGATCTGGGCCGCCTGCCCAGCATCCCTGTAGGGCCGGTAGAGAGACTGCGGTCCCATCTCCACCTGCCTGCTGGGGGTCCTCCCAGGACCAGTCTATGAGGCCTGCTGCCTCTGGTATCTCTGGTTGGGGTTGGGGAAGGAGACCGGTTGTCTCTTCCCTCTGCACAGTATACTGCCGCTGGGGAGGGAGGTCGCTGCTCTCCTCTCCCTGTGGAACATGCTGCGGCTGGGGAGAGAGACCAGGTGTCCATACCCTCAAACTCCACAGTTGGCGCTCAAAGGCTCGTGCCGCTTCGTTCTCAGTAGCCAATTCCCGGATGAGGCGACTGACTACCTCCTGTGCAGGGTCTGGACCATATCGGACTAGCCGCCTCTTTATCTCTGGAACAAAATCAGCGCCCTCAAAGCGACGGATCAGGTTGAGGTGCTCTTCACAGGGTTCTGACCAGTGTCTTGTCAGCTCCATGCTGCTGTAGGTAGGGACGCTGCGCAGTGGCTAGCGTTGCCCTCAATTACTCTCCTACGATACCAGTGCTGTTGTGGTGCTGCTCCTTGCGCTAGGACGCCAATCCCACCGCTGCCGCCAAATGTTACGGTTGCCTCCAGGCTGGCTGGAAGTTGGACCGTAGAAAAGGATGCTCCTAGCGCTCACCAAAGGAGCAGCAGCACCGTGGACACTGTTACAGAAGCATTAGTTATTTTGTTGTGAAGAAACTTAT
Organism: Bombina bombina; assembly: GCF_027579735.1. Classification (NCBI taxonomy): domain Eukaryota; kingdom Metazoa; phylum Chordata; class Amphibia; order Anura; family Bombinatoridae; genus Bombina; species Bombina bombina. The sequence goes on from NC_069504.1 coordinate 1,143,213,136, forward strand.
TTCCCAGCAGCAATGCCTGAACCAGCCAAGCCAGCGCCTAAGAAGGGCTCCAAGAAAACTGTAACAAGTATCATTTCATAAAGGGTTAACTCTGTTCAGTTTTGAGAAAACTATTTTCTGAGGCAGGTTTCCTAGCATATTGTGTACTGTAATTAAGTTTGTGATAAGCATTCACTGCTAGGTGATAAGAAGGACTCAATTGTTTTCTTGTGTGTACTTGTTATCTGCGGTGGCCTGTCCAAGGGCTTTGTCTAAATGTGTGATGGGGGATTTTATGCTTCCCCCCCTGGGAGTGCCCGGTGTGCATGTAACCTAAATAAAAAGCAGGCTGGGCATCCCAGTCCTCAGTTCTTGGTTGTCCCTCAATCGCAGCGTTGACTCGTTTTTGTGGGCAGAAGGGTATCCTAGCTGTACTACAGCTAAGGGGGATTATTCTACATTTGCGAGACTCATATAGAATACTATGGAAAGCAGTTTCTCCCCTCTTCAGCAATAGGAATCCAGGCTACTAAGCGGTCCATCTCTCAGCGAGACTAAGGGTAACCGTAACATTTGGCGGCAGCGGTGGGATTTTTCCTGGATTTCCTAGGAGAGGTACAGAACGGATGGAGAGCGCTTACGAAAAATTGAAGCGTACAACCCTAAAGGATTTACTTGAAAGCCGAGGGGGGTACGCCAGCAACCGGCCGAGGAGAGAGCTGATCGCAGAATTGACCGAACTGGATCAGAGCTTCACAATGGCGGAAACACCGACCACGATTAGTGACGAAAAAACCAGGATTGTTCGGGAGAGGCTCTCACTGTACGGGCCGAACCCCTCCATGGAATTGGTACAGCAGTTGATGGCGGAAGCGGACAAGGATATACGAGAGACTCGAGCCCACGAACTCAACCTAGCGAACGCACACCGCAATGCTGAAGCCCCGCAGGTAATCATCCCTGTCGAAAATGCTGGGAGGCCCAAGATACCCTATGCGGCATTTCGACCCTTCCTAGAGAGCGAGACAGGGATTGATGAATATTTGGCGGACTTCGAAAGGCAATGTGCCCTGCACCAGATTCCCAACAGGGAGTGGCCCACGATATTGTCTGGGAAACTATCCGGGCGAGCCCTGGAAGCCTTTCGTACTCTGGGTGCTGAGGAAGTGACACAGTATGAGCTAGTTAAGGAGACACTGTTGCGACGGTACGCAGTAACTCCGGACGCGTATCGCCGACAGTTTCGGGGCACGAAAAAGAAGCCTAACGATACCCATATGGAATGGGCGCACCGAATGCGGAGAGCGGCAAATCACTGGATGAGCGGAAGTAAAGCGGTGACTGGTGAGGAAATTTTACAATTGTTTCTCTTAGAACATTTTTATAATGGCATGGAACAGCAAGGGAAGGAATGGCTGCGAGACAGGCGACCTTCTACCTTAGAAGAAGCAGCCAAATTGGCCGATGAACATTATGACTCCCGTCTTCACGAACCCAGAGAGGTTTACCGTGCACCCCCTCGTGCTGAATTCCGAGCCCCGGTGCCCGCAGGGCCCGCCCGACACTCAGGACCACCCAATAACAGCTCTGAGCGTCCCAGACCGACTTGCCACCGATGCAAGCAACCAGGGCATTTCATGGCTAGCTGCCCCCTTAATACGCACCAGACACCCAGGAATTACAATTACCCCTCTGGGGCATATCGTCCGGCCCGGACCCTCTGTGTTAACCAAGAGGCCCCTATGGAGGAATATTTGGGGCCGCTTCACGAGGCGGACCCTGTATATGCTGCCTCAGATAACCGCCAGCACCATCGGCAGAAGGTATGGCTCGAGGGGCGATCTACTGAGGGATTGAGAGACACAGGGGCTACTATCACGCTGGTACAGAGTCATTTGGTGCCGGAGCACAAGCGATCTGGACAGACTGTGGCCGTTAGAGTGGCGGGGGGGGATGTGTACAAAATTCCAACAGCTAAAGTGCATCTTGATTGGGGAGCGGGAAAGGGGGCTGTAAACGTGGGCATAATGGATAATTTACCTGCCGAAGTACTACTGGGCAATGATTTGGGCCCCATGACTTCTGCCTATGCTCCAGTATGCAACAACGAGGCGGACCCAGTGACTACACGGGCCCAAGCCCGGACGGAGCGAGAACTCTCACCAGTGCGGGAGACACAGGTAAGACCTACCCCGACATTGCCTGACATGTTAGGCCCCATACCCTGGGACACCCCAGATGCTTTCGAGACAGAGTCTAAGACTGACCCGACCTTACAAAAGTACCGGGAACGAGCAGAGACCGGAGGGGGCGGGGCAGATAATGAAACATTCTTATGGGAAAAAGGGAAACTATACCGCTGGACAGAGAAAAGGGGACAGCGTAGGCGACAGCTGGTAGTGCCCCACAAATACCGTCAAGAAATCCTCAAGATAGGCCATGACATCCCCTTAGCAGGCCACCTAGCTGTAACCCGTACCCTACACCGCATTACTCACACGTTCTTTTGGCCAGGGGTACACGCCGACGTTAGAACTTACTGTAACACCTGCGATGTGTGTCAACGAGTAGGAAGGCGAGGCGATCACCCTAAAGCCCATCTAGTAAATATGCCCATTGTAGAGGAACCCTTCAGCCGGGTTGCTATTGACCTAGTGGGACCACTGGCTACCCCTAGTCCCTCCGGTAAGCGCTACATTCTTACCGTAGTGGACTACGCTACCAGGTACCCAGAGGCTGTCGCCCTATCCAACATACAAGCGGATACGGTAGCGAATGCACTAGTACAGGTGTTCTCCCGGGTAGGATTTCCAAAAGAAATCCTATCCGACCGAGGCACCCAATTTACGGCTGAATTGACCCAACAACTCTGGCAGGTTTGCAAAATTAAGTCCCTCCTGAGCTCCCCATACCACCCCCAGACGAACGGGCTGTGTGAGAGGTTCAATGGGACCCTCAAGCAAATGCTCAAGACGTTCACTCAGGAATACCGAGACTGGGAACGCTTCCTGCCGCACCTCCTTTTTGCTTATCGGGAGGTGCCCCAGGAAACGACAGGGTTCTCTCCCTTCGAGTTGCTCTACGGAAGAAAGGTACGGGGACCCCTAAACCTGATCCGGGAGCACTGGGAGGGAGAGATGGAGACTGACGGTGTCCCCATTGTGCCATACGTGCTGGAACTCAGGGACCGAATGGAGCAATTAGCCAAATCCGTGCGGGCTAATCTCCAGTCGGCCCAGAGAAGACAGAAAGTATGGTACGATCGGGGGGCCCGAAAGAGAATCTTTACCATAGGACAAAAGGTGTTAGTACTTAAGCCGGTGAAGACAGACAAATTGCAGGCGTCCTGGCAGGGCCCCTACCAGATCGTAGAGAAAAGGGGAGACACCACTTATGTGATAGCTAGCTGCCACGACAACAATCTTAGAAAGACATTCCATGTAAACATGCTCAAGGAATATTTTGAGCGACCAGAGAACGTGACGGCCGTATGTTGTTCCCCTCAGGAAGGCCCCGACAGTCTACCCATTCCAGACCTATTAGAAAAGAGTCTCCCCACAGGTATAGTGGCTCAGGTTCAGATAGGAGACCGACTTAGCCCCACTGAAAGGGAGCAGCTCAACCAACTCCTACAGTCCAAACACCTCACCTTCTCCCCGAAGCCAGGGTACACTACTTTAACCACCCACCAGGTAGATACTCCGGGACAAGCTCCCTTGCGCCAGGCTCCGTACCGAATCCCCGAAGCAGTTAGGATAGGAATGAAGAAGGAGATCGATGAGATGCTCCAACTCGGGGTAATTGAGCCCTCCGATAGTCCCTGGGCCTCCCCAGTTGTCTTGGTGCCCAAGAAAGATGGGACCACCCGGTTCTGCGTAGACTATCGGAGGCTCAATGAAAAGACCGTGACGGACGCTTACCCTATGCCCAGGGTAGACGAGCTACTCGATCGTATAGCCAGGGGAAATTACCTGACCACTATTGACCTCTGCAAAGGTTACTGGCAGATTCCCCTGGCCCCGGAGGCTATCCCCAAGTCGGCATTCGTCACCCCATTCGGCTTATATCAGTTTAGGGTAATGCCGTTTGGGATGAAGAATGCCCCAGCTACATTCCAGCGCTTGGTGGATAGGCTCCTGGATGGCTTCCAGAGTTTTGCTTGCGCCTACCTGGACGACATAGCGATCCACAGTGAGTCATGGGAGGACCACTTAGCTCACATAGGAATGGTTCTGGATCAGATCCGGGCTGCTGGCCTGACTCTGAAGCCAGAAAAATGCCACTTTGGGATGGCCGAGGTACAGTACCTGGGTCACCGGGTGGGGTGTGGAAAGCAGCGACCAGAGCCGGCCAAGATAGAAGCTGTCGCCAATTGGCCCACCCCCATCACTAAGACTCAGGTCCTAGCCTTCCTGGGCACGGCAGGGTACTATAGACGGTTCGTACCAGACTACAGCACACTTGCCAAACCCCTGACTGACTTGACCAAGAAGAACTTACCTCGACAGGTCCTGTGGTCTCCCCACTGTGAAACGGCTTTCCAGGCTCTCAAAAATGCTCTAATTAACGCTCCTGTCTTGGCGGCTCCAGCCCTTAACAAACGTTTTATCGTCCACACAGATGCTTCCATGTTCGGACTGGGAGCCGTCCTCAGCCAAGTAGGCGAAGATGGAGGGGAGCATCCAGTTGCCTACATCAGCCGGAAGCTCCTGCCCCGCGAAGTCAGCTATGCAGCGGTCGAAAAGGAGTGTTTGGCTTTGGTGTGGGCATTAAAGAAATTGACTCCCTATTTATATGGGCAGGAGTTCACTCTGGTCACCGACCATAACCCGTTGGTGTGGCTGAACCGGGTCTCTGGAGATAATGGCAGGCTATTACGTTGGAGTTTATCGTTGCAACCCTTCAATTTCACCATTACTTACAGACCTGGGAAACAGAATGGCAACGCCGACGGGTTGTCCAGACAAACCGACCTCAGCCCCGCATAACCAGCGGTCTGGACAGCCTTAGTCTGCCCCGAAAAGGGGTCAGACCGTGTCTGCCAGAGTGTTCCACAGAAAGGGAGCACTGTTACAGAAGCATTAGTTATTTTGTTGTGAAGAAACTTATTTCCCAGCAGCAATGCCTGAACCAGCCAAGCCAGCGCCTAAGAAGGGCTCCAAGAAAACTGTAACAAGTATCATTTCATAAAGGGTTAACTCTGTTCAGTTTTGAGAAAACTATTTTCTGAGGCAGGTTTCCTAGCATATTGTGTACTGTAATTAAGTTTGTGATAAGCATTCACTGCTAGGTGATAAGAAGGACTCAATTGTTTTCTTGTGTGTACTTGTTATCTGCGGTGGCCTGTCCAAGGGCTTTGTCTAAATGTGTGATGGGGGATTTTATGCTTCCCCCCCTGGGAGTGCCCGGTGTGCATGTAACCTAAATAAAAAGCAGGCTGGGCATCCCAGTCCTCAGTTCTTGGTTGTCCCTCAATCGCAGCGTTGACTCGTTTTTGTGGGCAGAAGGGTATCCTAGCTGTACTACAGCTAAGGGGGATTATTCTACATTTGCGAGACTCATATAGAATACTATGGAAAGCAGTTTCTCCCCTCTTCAGCAATAGGAATCCAGGCTACTAAGCGGTCCATCTCTCAGCGAGACTAAGGGTAACCGTAACAGACACTATAACTGCTGCGTAGCCACCATCAGTAATGCAGACTATATGAACCACCGCTGCTGGGCTGGTATCTCGCCGTCTGCTCTGCGCCCTGGACCTACGACCAGGCTCCAGTAGGCGAACCTCTTCCTTCTGTAGCAATCCCTGTAGCTAAGGGAGTATGAAAAACATAGCAATCCCTGTAGTGATTATAAGCTGTATCCTACAAACATGAGTCAAAGCTTCAAGTTAGAGGGTCAACATAGGTCTCATGTGCTGGAGCACACAGCCTGCTTTATTCAGGTTACATGCAAACAGGACACTCTCAGGGGGAGGCATAAAATCCCCCATCACACATTTGATATTAGATAGAGAGACACTCCCTTTGACAGGCCACAACATTTACTTCAGCAGATAACATTACACACAATAAAACAATGCAGTCCACCTTATCAATACTAGAAGTCTGATTAGACAATGGGAAAGTTGATCACTAAACCTAATTAGAGCTAATCCCAGCAGACTTGTATGTAGAATAGGTTTCTTGAAGCTGAACAAAATTTAACTCTTAATGGCACACAATGAAACAGGGACAAGTCATTTCACAGGTCTGGGGACATAGTCTTAAAGGGGGCATTGTTCACCAGAGTCACAATATGTCCCCAGACGTTTCCCAAAGGGCCACACACACCCAACAAAAGTCAATATACTCTCAGGGGCACAATCTTCCAGGGGCCATAGTCATGAGGAAGGAGGCTGGCAAATAGGCTTCTCCAAAATCCAGGGAAGCAGGGCAACCTTCCATTTAAAGGGCCAGTCACAAATAGCAGTTTGTAACAACTAGTCATCCTGCAGCCTATACTGTCTCTATTATCCCAGAATACACAAGGACACTAGTCATCCTGCAGCCTATATTGTCTCTATTATCCCAGAATACACAAGAACACTAGTCATCCTGCAGCCTATATTGTCTTTATTATCCCAGAATACACAAGAACACTAGTCATCCTGCAACCTATATTGTCTCTATTATCCCAGAATACACAGGAACACTAGTCATCCTGCAGCCTATATTGTCTCTATTATCCCAGAATACACAAGGACACTAGTCATCCTGCAGCCTATATTGTCTCTATTATCCCAGAATACACAAGAACACTAGTCATCCTGCAGCCTATATTGTCTCTATTATCCCAGAATACACAAGGACACTAGTCATCCTGCAGCCTATATTGTCTCTATTATCCCAGAATACACACGAACACTAGTCATCCTGCAGCCTATATTGTCTCTATTATCCCAGAATACACAAGAACACTAGTCATCCTGCAACCTATATTGTCTCTATTATCCCAGAATACACAAGAACACTAGTCATCCTGCAGCCTATATTGTCTCTATTATCCCAGAATACACAAGGACACTAGTCATCCTGCAGTCTATATTGTCTCTATTACCCCAGAATACACAAGAACACTAGTCATCCTGCAACCTATATTGTCTCTATTATCCCAGAATACACAAGAACACTAGTCATCCTGCAACCTATATTGTCTCTATTATCCCAGAATACACAAGGACACTAGTCATCCTGCAGCCTATATTGTCTTTATTATACCAGAATACACAAGAACACTAGTCATCCTGCAACCTGTATTGTCTCTATTATCCCAGAATACACAAGGACACTAGTCATCCTGCAGCCTATATTGTCTTTATTATACCAGAATACACAAGAACACTAGTCATCCTGCAACCTGTATTGTCTCTATTATCCCAGAATACACAAGAACACTAGTCATCCTGCAGCCTATATTGTCTCTTTTATCCCAGAATACACAAGGACACTAGTCATCCTGCAACCTATATTGTCTCTATTATCCCAGAATACACAAGAACACTAGTCATCCTGCAACCTATATTGTCTCTTTTATCCCAGAATACACAAGAACACTAGTCATCCTGCAACCTATATTGTCTCTATTATCCCAGAATACACACGAACACTAGTCATCCTGCAGCCTATATTGTCTCTATTATCCCAGAATACACAAGAACACTAGTCATCCTGCAACCTATATTGTCTCTATTATCCCAGAATACACAAGAACACTAGTCATCCTGCAGCCTATACTGTCTCTATTATCCCAGAATACACAAGAACACTAGTCATCCTGCAGCCTATATTGTCTCTATTATCCCAGAATACACAGGAACACTAGTCATCCTGCAACCTATATTGTCTCTATTATCCCAGAATACACAAGAACACTAGTCATCCTGCAACCTATATTGTCTCTATTATCCCAGAATACACAAGAACACTAGTCATCCTGCAGCCTATATTGTCTCTATTATCCCAGAATACACAAGAACACTAGTCATCCTGCAACCTATATTGTCTCTATTATCCCAGAATACACAAGAACACTAGTCATCCTGCAACCTATATTGTCTCTATTATCCCAGAATACACAAGAACACTAGTCATCCTGCAATCTATACTGTCTCTATTATCCCAGAATACACAGGAAAACTAGTCATCCTGCAACCTATATTGTCTCTATTATCCCAGAATACACAAGAACACTAGTCATCCTGCAACCTATATTATAATATACTAGTGTACACACAGGTGCTCACAATTTATATCACTTTTCATAAAAAAATAAAAAACACATTTAAAGGGATAGTTAAGTCAAAATTAAACTTGCATGATTCTGATCCAGCGGGTCATTTTAAAGGGACACTAAACCCAAAAAAATTCTTTCATGTATCTGGTAGAAAATAAAATTTTAAACAACATTCCAATTTACTTCTATAATCTAATTTTTTTCATTCTTTAGGTATTCTTTGTTGAAGAAATAGCAATGCACATGGGTTTGCCAATCACATGAGGCATCTATGTGCAGCCACCAATCAGCATTTACTGATCCTATCTAGATATACTTTTCAACAAATGATATTAAGAGGACAAAGCAAATTAGATAATAGAAGTAAATTAGAAAGAAAAAAAATGGGTTTCATGTCCCTTTAAGACACTTAAATTCACTTCTATTTTCAAATGTGCTTCGTTCTCTTAGTATCCCTTGTTAAGAAATGAATACGCACATATCATACACTAGTAGGAGCTGCTACTAATTGGTGCCTGCACACATTTGTATCTTATGATTGGCTAAATAGATATTTTCAGCTTCCTGTCAGTAGAGCAATGCTGACCCTTCAGCAATGGATAACACGAGACTGAAGAAAATTTGATAATAGAATTAAATTGGAAAGTTGTTTAAAATGGTATGTTCTATCTGAATCATTTTGGGGTTTACTATCTCTTTAATAAAGTTATAAGATTCATTGCAGTTTTTTTTTACTTTGATCTTAAACCTGCGACCAATAAACTAGAGGCAGCAACAGCAGCAACATCAGGTAAGTCCTACCCACAGCTGCTCTTGTCTCTTCCATAAGTGATGGCTATTAGCTGGCTCACCAGTATGACAGCTGGTACCTATTGCACATATAGATACTGGTGTTGTCACTTTATCGGGCAGAAACTCTTATTCCCACCTAACCACAAGTCTTTTTCCTGGATTCTTCTGAAATATATTATGCATTAAATCAAAGCTGATTGTTTTCCTTTTGACACTAGTTGGAAGGAGAAAAGCTCATTGGCTGATTGAGAACACAGCTCTATTGGTGGGCAATTACACATAATGACACACCCATTATGCATACATTTTATAACTGGAGATTGACAGCTTTTTTGATTGGCTTTTTAATGCATTAGTGTATGAGTATGAGTGTAAGTTTATGAGTATAAGTGTATGAGTTTGAGTGTAAGTGTATGAGTGTAAGTGTACGAGTATGAGTGTAAGTGTATGGGTTTGAGCGTAAGTGTATGAGTGTAAGTGTATGAGTGTAAGTGTATGAGTGTAAGTGTACGAGTATGAGTGTAAGTGTATGAGTGTGAGTGTATAAGTATGAGTGTAAGTGTATGAGTGTAAGTGTATGAGTGTGAGTGTATGAGTGTGAGTGTATGAGTATGAGTGTATGAGTATGAGTGTAAGTGTATGAGTGTAAGTGTATGAGTGTAAGTGCATGAGTATGAATGTAACTGTATGAGTGTAAATGTATGAGTATGAGTGTAAGCGTATGAGTGTAAGTGTACCAATATGAGTGTAAGTGTATGATTGTAAGTGTATGAGTGTAAGTGTATGAGTATGAGTGTAAGTGTATTATTGTAAGTGTATGAGTATGAGTGTAAGTATATGAGTATGAGTGTAAGTGTATGAGTGTAAGTGCATAAGTATGAATGTAACTGTATGAGTGTAAGTGTATGAGTATGAGTGTAAGCGTATGAGTGTAAGTGTACCAGTATGAGTGTAAGTGTATGATTGTAAGTGTATGAGTGTAAGTGTATGAGTATGAGTGTAAGCATATGAGTGTAAGTGTACCAGTATGAGTGTAAGTGTATGATTGTAAGTGTATGAGTATGAGTGTAAGTGTATGATTGTAAGTGTATGAGTATGAGTGTAAGTGTATGAGTATGAGTGTAAGTGTATGAGTGTAAGTGTATGAGTTTGAGTGTAAGAGTATGAGTGTAAGTGCATGAGTATGAATGTAACTGTATGAGTGTAAGTGTATGAGTATGAGTGTAAGCATATGAGTGTAAGTGTACCAGTATGAGTGTAAGTGTATGATTGTAAGTGTATGAGTGTAAGTGTATGAGTATGAGCATAAGCACATGAGTGTAAGTGTACCAGTATGAGTGTAAGTGTATGAGTATGAGTGTAAGTGTATGATTGTAAGTGTATGAGTATGAGTGTAAGAGTATGAGTGTAAGAGTATGAGTGTAAGAGTATGAGTGTAAGTGTATGAGTGTAATTGTATGAGTATGAGTGTATGAGTATGAGTGTATGAGTATGAGTGTATGAGTATGAGTGTAAGTGTATGAGTGTAAGTGCATGAGTATGAATGTAACTGTATGAGTGTAAATGTATGAGTATGAGTGTAAGCGTATGAGTGTAAGTGTACCAATATGAGTGTAAGTGTATGATTGTAAGTGTATGAGTGTAAGTGTATGAGTATGAGTGTAAGTATATGAGTATGAGTGTAAGTGTATGAGTGTAAGTGCATAAGTATGAATGTAACTGTATGAGTGTAAGTGTATGAGTATGAGTGTAAGCGTATGAGTGTAAGTGTACCAGTATGAGTGTAAGTGTATGATTGTAAGTGTATGAGTGTAAGTGTATGAGTATGAGTGTGAGCATATGAGTGTAAGTATGCCAGTATGAGTGTAAGTGTATGATTGTAAGTGTATGAGTATGAGTGTAAGTGTATGATTGTAAGTGTATGAGTATGAGTGTAAGTGTATGAGTATGAGTGTAAGTGTATGAGTGTAAGTGTATGAGTTTGAGTGTAAGAGTATGAGTGTAAGTGCATGAGTATTAATGTAACTGTAGGAGTGTAAGTGTATGAGTATGAGTGTAAGCGTATGAGTGTAAGTGTACCAGTATGAGTGTAAGTGTATGATTGTAAGTGTATGAGTGTAAGTGTATGAGTATGAGTGTAAGCACATGAGTGTAAGTGTACCAGTATGAGTGTAAGTGTATGAGTATGAGTGAAAGTGTATGATTGTAAGTGTATGAGTTTGGGTGTAATTGTATGAGTGTAAGAGTATGAGTATAAGAGTATGAGTGTAAGTGTATGAGTGTAAGTGTATGAGTGTAAGTTTATGAGTGTAAGATTATTAGTATGAGTGTAAGAGTATGAGTGTAAGAGTATGAGTGTAAGTGTATGAGTGTAAGTTTATGAGTGTAAGAGTATGAGTGTAAGTGTAAGTTTATGAGTGTAAGATTATTAGTATGAGTGTAAGTGTATGAGTATGAGTATAAGTGCAAGTAAGTGTATGTGTGTAGATTCCATAGTGCACCTTACTGTGTAGATGCCATAGTGTCCTGTGCTATGTAGATGCCATAGTGTCCTGTGCTATGTAGATGCCATAGTGTCCTGTGTAGGTACTATAGTGCCTGTGCTGTGTAAGTACCATACTGTCCTGTGCTGTTTAGGTGCCATAGTGCCCTGTGCTGTGTAGGTGCATAGTGTTCTGTGCTTATTAGGTGCCATAGTACCCTGTGGTGTGTAGATGCTATAGTGCCCTGTGCTGTGTAGGTACCATAGTACCCTGTGCTTGTTAGGTGCCATAGTGCCCTGTGCTATGTAGGTGCCATAGTGCCCTGTGGTGTGTAGATGCTATAGTACCCTGTGCTTGTTAGGTGCCATAGTGCCCTGTGCTATGTAGGTGCCATAGTGCCCTGTGGTGTGTAGATGCTATAGTACCCTGTGCTTGTTAGGTACCATAGTGCCCTGTGCTATGTAGGTGCCATAGTGCCCTGTGGTGTGTAGGTGCCATAGTGCCCTGTGCTATGTAGGTGCCATAGTGCCCTGTGGTGTGTAGATGCTATAGTACCCTGTGCTTGTTAGGTACCATAGTGCCCTGTGCTATGTAGGTGCCATAGTGCCCTGTGCTGTTTAGGTGCCATACTGCCCTGTGCTGTGTAGTTGTGTGTATGAGTGTAAGTGTATGAGTATGATAGTAAGCATGAGTAAGTGTATGTGTGTAGATTCCATAGTGCACTTTGCTATGTAAGTGCCATACTGCCCTGTGCTGTATAGATGCCATAGTGTCCTGTGCTGTTTAGTTGCCATACTGCCCTGTGTTGTGTAGGTGCCATTCTGTTCTGTGCTGTCTAGGTGCCCTACTGCCCTGTGCTGTGTAGTTGCCTTAGTATCTGTGATGTGTAGGTGCCATACTGCCCTGTGCTTGTTAGGTACCATACTGCCCTTTGCTGTGTATGTGCAATAGTGCCCTGTTCTTGTTAGGTGCCATACTGCCCTGTGCTTGTTAGGTGCCATACTGCCCTGTGCTTGTTAGGTACCATACTGCCCTTTGCTGTGTAGGTGCAATAGTGCCCTGATCTTGTTAGGTGCCATACTGCCCTTTGCTGTGTAGGTGCAATAGTGCCCTGTTCTTGTTAGGTGCCATACTGCCCTGTGCTTGTTAGGTGCCATACTGCCCTGTGCTTGTTAGGTACCATACTGCCCTTTGCTGTGTAGGTGCAATAGTGCCCTGATCTTGGTAGGTACCATACTGCCCTTTGCTGTGTAGGTGCAATAGTGCCCTGTTCTTGTTAGGTGCCATACTGCCCTGTGCTTGTTAGGTGCCATACTGCCCTGTGCTTGTTAGGTACCATACTGCCCTTTGCTGTGTAGGTGCAATAGTGCCCTGATCTTGTTAGGTGCCATACTGCCCTTTGCTGTGTAGGTGCAATAGTGCCCTGATCTTGTTAGGTGCCATACTGCCTTGTGCTGTGTAGGTGCCATAGTTCCTATGCTGTTTAGGTGCCATACTGCCTTGTGCTGTGTAGGTGCCATAGTTCCTATGCTGTTTAGGTGCCATACTGTCCTGTGTAAATGACATACTGCCCATTGCTGTGTAGATGCCATAGTGCCCTGTGCTGTGTAGGTGCCATAGTACCCTGTGCTGTGTAGGTGCCATAGTACCCTGTGCTGTGTAGGTGCCATAGTACCCTGTGCTGTTTAGGTACCATAGTACCCTGTGCTGTTTAGGTACCATAGTACCCTGTGCTGTGTAGATGCCATAGTACCCTGTGCTGTTTAGGTACCATAGTTCCCTGTGCTGTGTAGATGCCATAGTACCCTGTGCTGTGTAGATGCCATAGTACCCTGTGCTGTGTAGGTGCCATAGTACCCTGTGCTGTGTAGGTGCCATAGTACCCTGTGCTGTTTAGGTACCATAGTACCCTGTGCTGTGTAGATGCCATCGTGCCCTGTGCTGTTTAGGTGCCATAGTACCCTGTGCTGTGTAGATGCAATAGTGCCCTGTGCTGTGTAGGTGCGATACTGCCCTGTGCTTGTTAGGTGACATACTGCCCTGTGCTGTGTAGGTGCCATAGTGCCTTGTGCTTGTTTAGGTGCCATACTGCCCTGTGCTTGTTAGGTGACATACTGCCCTGTGCTGTGTAGATGCCATAGTGCCCTGTGCTGTGTAGATGCCATAGTGCCCTGTGCTGTGTAGGTACCATAGTGCCTTGTGCTGTGTAGGTACCATAGTACCCTGTGCTGTGTAGGTGCCATAGTACCCTGTGCTGTGTAGGTACCATAGTGCCCTGTGCTGTGTAGGTGCCATAGTACCCTGTGCTGTGTAGATGCCATAGTGCCCTGTGCTGTGTAGGTGCCATAGTACCCTGTGCTGTGTAGATGCCATAGTGCCCTGTGCTGTGTAGGTACCATAGTGCCTTGTGCTGTGTAGGTGCCATAGTGCCCTGTGCTGTGTAGGTACCATAGTGCCTTGTGGTGTGTAGGTGCCATACTGCCCTGTGCTTGTTAGGTGACATACTGTTCTGTGCTGTCTAGGTGTCATAGTGCCCTGTGCTTGTTAGGTGAAATACTGCACTGTGCTGTGTAGCTGCTGTCCTGAATACCAGGCTGCCAAGGCCACCACCTCTCATCATGTGGATTATTGTGTTACTACCAGTTCCCCTTTTGTTGTTACCATGATTGAACTTTGCCCTGAAAGAGCTGATCGCTACCCCGCTTGGCCCCTTCTGAAATCCTACTGGCTGTTCAAATCAGCCAATAGGATTTCAGTAGCTCTCATCCTTTTGGCTGATTTGAATTTAAAAACTCAAATCAGCCAATAGGAATGGTGTACCATGAATTAAATCCTGAGTGTGTTGCGGTGATCGTACAACGCTCCATGGCTCCGCGGTCGTCATTCTTCAGTTCCGCGGTCGCTGGTCTTCAGTTCCGCGGTCAATGGTCTTCAGTTCCGCGCTCCGCTCCGGCTTGTTCCTGGAAGAAGATAGAAGATATCACTGCTTGGAAGAAGACTTCACAGCCGGACTTTAGGAACAGTGAGTACCTATCTGGGGGTTAGACTTTGGCGGTTTTTTTTATTTTAGATTAGGGATTTAATAGGCCTTTGAAAAAGAGCTGAATGCACTTTTAAGGGCAGTAAAATAGCTGAATACCCTTTTAATGGCAATGCCCATACAAATGCCCCTTTAGGGGCAATCGGTAGTTTAGGATTTTTTAGTGTTAGGTTTTTTTACTTTGGGGGGTTTTGGTGCGTCGGGGGGGGGGGGGTTTGGTGGGTCGGGGTTTTACTTAGGGCAATGCCCTACAAAGGCCCTTTTAAGGGCTATTGGTAGTTTAGTATTAGATTAGGGGTGTTTTTATTTTGTGGGGGCTTTTTTATTTTCATAGGGGTTAGGTTTAAATTTTTATTTTTGGGGGGCGGAGTAAGCTCTGCATCTGAGCGGTCACATATCACAGCAGCTCCGGACCTGGTCCGATAATATATCCATTTCAGACCGCTCAGTGCAGTTATATCTCTCAAAAAACTGGCGCCTATACACCAGGGGGTCACCACAAACCCTTAACAATTTGATTTTGGGAACCTGACACGCTATAACCACAAAGTTATTAGTACCGCTTATCAGGGAGCAGACATCTTTTTACCCACGAGGTGCTCTGACTCTGCCGATTGCTTGATACCGGTTCAGGTCACGCTAAAAACATGGCAGAATTCCAAGCAATGATGTTAGCCCAACTGGCTGCTTTCGACAGTTTAATGAGCCGGAGATTTGAAGATCTGAGGAGTGTACTTAGAGAAATAACCACATCACCTAATTCTACAACGGACTGGAAGGAATCCGTGTCCACTCCAGTGGCCCATCCACCATCTTTACTGCTTCCCACACAAGCTCTCACACTGTGCCCTGATGGACAAGACAGTCAACTTACATTGGCAGATGCGAATCTATTACCAAAGCCTTCAACACCATTGACGGCTCAGGAGGACGATGCGGCTGACCCCTTTGGAAGTATCGTGGGACTTAAATTATCAATTGACAACGCCGGGGATCACATCCAGCACAATGTACCTCATAGTTGTATGGGGCTTTTGCTACAGGACAGATCCTTTTATTTGTTGGCACTCTTATCTAGCGATGGATCTATCCAACACTTTGCTAAAGCCCTTTTTAGCTACATATCCCTATGTGACCTCAGCTACTCAGTGATTCATCGACAGTCACGTCTTAGAACTGGAGTAGGCTAAATGTGGCTCTTTCTCAAACTCAGTTACAGAGGACTACAATAAGAGCCCTAGTCCGAAGCTAACTGGTCACTCTGCATAGAGGTCTGAGATTGATACACAGGTCAACTATTAGGGGACCTGATTTAGTTGGTAAACTCTAGTGGACTGAATACGCTCGCAAGATATAGCCCACCAACTGCTAAGGATCATAATAGTAGACATCTGATTAACCCTAACAGCAGCTAGGACTCAGTCATTTATGAAGGCATTACAGTTTGACAATAGACTGAGTATGAATACCTAGGCACTTATGGAGATTGCATGTATGTTCAATGTATACTTTTAATATGCTTATACTCTTCTTGTTAACACTTGTGAATGTTTCTGTGTAGCGTAACTGAATTATTTAATTTCACCATTTCTCATTGCTTATTCCCCAATTATTTGTTCAAATGATTCTGGGGATTATAGTCTGTTCTTCTAGTTTAGAAGTGATCCCCACATATATACTATTTTAGCTCCGGGATATTAGTTGTACAGTATTTTGTCACTTATGCTGTTAATGTTTTGTCTCTCATACCTCATACTACCTGATACTACCGTGGTTGGTCTGTGTTAAACTCATCACATAAAATCAGCTAGGCTTCCACTGCTGCCCTACTGGATCTTACAATTAACACAAACTCATTATACCTTTTTGGTTCTCAGTTTAATATACAATCCAAGTCCCTTGAGGAGTGCACACATTGCTTGTTTTCTTTCTACATAGCTCTGATATTTCCATTAGCCCTCTATATATCATAACTCTGCGTTGGGATTGATATGATACATTATACTTAGTCACAGTAGTATTGCAGATATACATTCTCTGTATGGCTTGATGCTCAGTTAGATGTGCCAGGGACATTCCCCACATTTTGTTCTCTAGAAGTCCAGCTCTTAGATGCATATCTTAGGCCGATATTAATCTTATACCAAGTTCTATATATTTGATATCTATATTATTATTTCACCATATATAGCGTAGTTAGTAGCTAGGAGAGATATGTTATACCACCCCTTATTAATAGCAGCTTTTAAGAATTATAGCCCAGATACCTCTTTTACATGGGTAAACAGTAGTTATACTATGCTAACCAATTTTTGTTATTTTGCTGTTTATGTTTAATGCACTCTTGCAGCAATCTGTTTTATTCTATATGTATAAGAGGATCTTAAGCGTGGTACTATTTTAGGTAGGAGGATGGTGTGAGGTGCAGTTCATGTCTATGTTAATGTTATGAGACCCTGTATCACTCTTTACATACTCTGATGCCTTACACTAAAGAAACATTAGATACAGCCAACTGCTTCCCACTTCCTAGCTAACAGACTTACCCACCCCATGTTCTTTACCATAAAAATAAACTAAGATCACCCTAATAGAGCTTATATATACTGATGTATTCCCGTTGCATGCGTGGGCACAGCACTCTAATAACTTTCTAGTCCCATAGCAAGAGTCTTCACCTTGTCACAATAAGCCAACTTACTCTGCTGCTACATAACTCTCTCCAGATTAAGCATATCAATGAAGTATTCCTTTATTATGGTACATAATAGTCTATATAGGCGTCTGCACACGGAGGTCAATCAGCCTGTACATATCTCTGTCTCAATGCTCCTAAAGTAGGTTTAGATTCCAATGGCAAACACAAATAGTATGAGTGAGAGTAGCCCCCCTCCCCTTTTGTGGCACTATATAGTTTGTGTCACTTCGGACACAAGCGTTTATATAATAGCTGAAACCAAGGCCCTGGAACGTAGTTATGTATTTCTGTTGGTTTATTGGTGAACCACTACTGTTTCTCACTGGGTATATTGCAGTGAGTTGTGTTGCCTAGATAGCTACTGGACATCCATAGGAACATATAGATATGACACATGGGATTGCCCCTTAACTGCTGTGATATACCTTTGTATACTGTATCAAATATTGCGACCAGTCATCGTACTACAACCTACTATGCATATGCACTCCTATCTACATTTTATAATTAGTATGGTCCTAACAGCCCCATAGCTCTGTAGGGGCAATGCATACTACAAGCTATCCTAAGTACTGTTATATATGTTATGTTTACACTAGCTTCCTCTAAGCCTGTATGTGAGAGATACATAGCTTTTTCAGGAAATTGCTTTCTTAGTATATGCGGGAAAATCCCCCTTTAGTGGTATTCTTTTACATTTATACCCACTCATCTATCACCTCCATCTGACCCCTCTCCTCCCTTTCCCGCCGGCATTTATTACCGGCGGGTCATACCCCTACTCCTTTTTCCCACATCGCCTATAGCTGGCATTTCCCCAGGAGAGGGGTTCATGTAGCAGTCCTCTGCTCCCCATATATATAAATTATCTCCCCCTGTTTGTATCCCCTATAGGAAGCTACCCTTACTTTTACTAACCCTAGCTTAAATTCCCTCTTGGCGTAATTAGAAGATAACCCCATGAGTAGAGTACTTGAAAGCGCTGAGATCCCAGTACATTTAAAAACTCTACATGCTAACTAGCTCCGCCCTCCAATCCCCTCTACTCTATTCTGAGCGGCTCTTGCCCGCTGCATTTCCCCTCCCCATAAAAATATAGAGCTATCTCCTCCCTGACCCTAATCTTATCTGAATAGATACCCTAATTTACGTTAAACTTGGTACAGAGAGGACCATTATTGGTTTTATACTACACTTATGATACTCTATAATAAAACTGAAGTCTCCCTATAGATAGCCCATGTTCCATAATCACGCTTAAGATATATGTATACATAAAGCTTTTCCCACATGTTTTTCTTGTTTTGATCTACCATATCTTTCTAACTATTATACTGTGTATACACTTTTCTGTAAATGTTTTGGGGCATACCCTATATGTTGTATTTATCTATGACTTCAATAAAAATTGTTTATAAAAAAAAAAAAAAAATATATATATATTTTTGATAATTTGGTTTATTATTTTATGTAATGTTTTGTAAGATTTTTTGTAATCTTAGATTAATTGAATTTTAGGTTTTTTATTTTTAAATAACTAATGTTAGCTTTTTTATTTTAATTGTTTGTAACTTAGTATTTTTTAATTTAGGTAATTGGGTTTAATTTAGGGGGTATTAGGTTAGGGGGTGTTAGGTTAGTGGGCTTAGTAGTTTAATTAGTTATTTTCGTTGTGGGGGTTTAGCGGATTAGGGGTTAATAGATTTAATAGGTTTGTTGCAATGTGGGTTAATGGCGGATTAGGGGATAATAGGCTGATTAAGTTTACTGCGTTGATGGGGGATGGCGGTTTAGGGGTGAACCACTTTTACCTAGATTACAAGTTTTGCGCTATAGAGGGTGTGAAATGAACGCAACAAAAGTTGCGTTATTTCACCCCCCCATAGTGCTGCCATTACAAGTTTTTGAAAAGCCACCTTGTGCGTGTGGTATGGTGGCGATGAGCTCCATACCGCACAAATTCCAAGGGCTGAGAATACGTGCTCATGCACGCTTCCCCCATAGACATCAATGGGGAGAGAGTGTTAGAAAGAAACTAACACCTGAAGCGTGGAATGGCGATCACCGTAACGCAACCCCATTGATGTCTATGGTGAAAAAAAAAGTTAAGTTTAAACCTAACACCCTGACATAAACCCCACGTCTAAACACCCCCAATCTGCTGCCCCCGACATCGTTGCAACCGAAATAAAGTTATTAACCCCAAATCTGCCGCTCCCCACATCGCCGCCACCTAAATAAAGTTATTAACCCCTATACTGCCGCTCCCTGACATCACCGCCACTATAATAAAGTTATTAATCCTTATTCTGCCACAACCCAACATCGTCCACACTATAATAAAGTTATTAACCCCTATTCCACTGCTCACCAACATCGCTGCCACTAAATAAACCTAATAACCCCTAAACCGCCAGCCCGCACATCGCAAAAAACTAAATTAAAATATTAACCCCTAAACCTAACAATCCACTAACTTTATATTAAAATTACAATATCCCTATCTTAAAATAAATAAAAACTTACCTGTGAAATGTAAAAAAACTAAGTTTAAACTATAAATTAAACTAACATTCCTATTAAACTAAAATTAAAATAACTACCAATTAAATAAACTAAATTACACATTAAAAAAAAACTAACACTACTAAAAAAATTAAATCTACAATTACAAAAAAATAAAAAACACTAAATTACCAAAAATAACAAACATCCAAAATAAAAACAATTACACCTAATCTAATAGCCCCTATAAAAAAATCCCCCCCCCAAAATAAAAAAAACCCTAGCCTACAATAAACTACCAATAGCCCTTAATTTGTAGGTCATTACCCTAAAGAAATCAACACTTTTCCCTGAAAAAAAATACAAGGACCCCCCCAACAGTAAAACCCACCACCCAACCAACCCCTCAAAATAAAAAAAACTAACTCTAACAAAAACCTAAGCTACCCATTGCCCTGAAAAGGGCAAATGGTATTTGTATGGGCATTGGCCTTAAAAGGGCATTCAGCTCTTTTCCATTGCCTTGAAAAGGGCATTTAGCTCTTTTAAGAACGCCCAAACCCTAATCTAAAAAAAAAAAACACCCCCAAAAAGTTAAAAAAACCTAACACTAACCCCTGACGAACCACTTACAGTTTCTGAAGTCCAGACATCCAGGTGGCGAGGTGTTTATCCATCCAGGCGGCATCTTCTATGTTCATCTCGGCGGCGCGGAGGGGGTCCATCCTTCAAGACATCCGGCGCGGAGTATCCTCTCCATACGGTCGCCACTGTACACTGAATCTTCAATGCAAGGAAGCCTTTTCAAAATGGGGTCCCTTGCATTCCTATTGGCTGATTTGATTTTTGAAATTCAAATCAGCCAATAGGATGAGAGCTACTAAAATTCTATTGGCTGATTTGAATAGTCAATAGAATTTCAGTAGCTCTCATCCTATTGGCTGATTTGAACAGCCAATAGGATTTCAGTAGCTCTCATCCTATTGGCTGATTTGAACAGCCAGTAGGATTTCAGTAGCTCTCATCCTATTGGCTGATTTGAATTTCAAAAATCAAATCAGCCAATAGGAATGCAAGGGACGCCACTTTGAAAATGTCGGGTGCGACAGATTAGGGGTTAATAACTTTAATATCGTGTTTGCGATGTTGGAGGGCCTCGGTTTAGGGGTTAATGGGTAGTTTATGGGTGTTAGTGTACTTTGCAACACTTTAGTTATGAGTTTTTGTAACAGTTTTGTTGCACAAAACTCATGACTACTGGTCTCAGATTGCGGAACGGATCGTGTTGTTATAGGCTGCAACGCAAGCATTATAGCCTCACCACACAACTTGTAATGGCAGCGCTATGGAAATCCCACGCAAAAACGTCATTTTTGAGTGTGGGACTGACGTTGCGTTACAGGCTAAAATGCTTGCGGTATAGCAAGATGGCTGCGTTCCAGTTTTTACGCTGAAATGGCCATTTTTTCAGCGTTAAAACTGGAAAGCAAAACTTTTATTTATTATATAGCATTGTGGGGGTTGGCGAATTAGGGGTTAATAGGTTAATTAGATGCAGGGGTTGGCGGATTAGAGGTTAATATAGTTTATTAGTTATTGTGGTGGGGGTTGGTGGTTGACAGGTAGATAGGTATTGTGCATGCGTTAGGTGTTAGTTATTTTCAGGAGGTAGATAGATATTGTGCATGTGTATCTGATACCGATTTGCAAATCGGTTCTATGTTCGCTTATGGGAGTAAAAATTTTGTGCGACGGGTGAAATATACGCATCAAATTTATATGCGGCACTGTATATGTGATACCAAAACCGTGTAAAAACCGGCATCGCCGGCTTTTGCGGGAGACGCCACATATGTAATCTTGCCACATGTTTTCCTTGCAGTCAGTTTGCGTGTAGGTTTATTAATTTATTTCGGTTTCCATTTTTACGTGTGAATTATACACTGGCGTTATTTACTGGTGATGCTAGTTTGGTCTACTTGCCAGTATATCATATGGTGGAATGTGTTATTTGATTCATCCGATGTGCTAAGTGAACTTACGGGTGATGTGGGTTTCAACAGTTGCGATGAAAATGACGCAATATATGTGATTGCACCCCTTGTGAGCAAGTCTGAATCTACCTCATGACAAAGAAGAACAAGAGAAAATTCTAAATGGGAAAACTGAAATAAAATGGAAGCTGTTTAACTGTAGGCTATGTCTGTCATGCAAGATTTTTTTTTTTCTTTGTCAATGCAAAATAACGTTAATTTACTAGAGGGTGAAGTCACATGATAACCTGGTGTTTGCTGGGGTCTCTGGTGCAGTGTAATAGCCTTCTGCAGCACATTGCACAGCACATATCATCATGTGACATTCATAAACCACCAGCCACAGGGGTGAGAGATGACAGGACGCTGATTATACAGGAACTCATGAGAGGTGGCGTCTTGTGTAACAACACAGTAATGTCAGCAGATGCATTTAATGGGAACACATCTTTCTTTAAAAAATGATGTTACTGAGATCTGTACAGTTTATTTCAAATAAACTGCCACAACTTCTAAACCAAGGTGACTGGGTTTATAAATCCGGAACATTGTGTGTAGCTGAGCGGGGATGTTTGATCTGTATCGCCGCGTGACATTAAACTTAAATACAATTAAGACAGGAAAAAGCTGGCACCAAGTGCAGAGTCAAATATTTACAGCTGTCTCCATAGAAATGGTACAAAAAGTAGCATTATGTGTATTAAACATGTTTATACAGAATCCATTTTTTATTGATTCCAACAGAAAGATTTATGGTATTTTTGCTCCATGTGACACAGGAAAAAAGCATCTGCAGGCAATTACTCTTACAATGGGAGATGTTCCCCAAAAATGGACATTTAAAAACATTTATATTGTCATGATATTAGCAACATGTGCCTTGTTTTGCAGTTCAGAGACACACTCTTTTAAATGCCTCATTATTTTTTCATTTTTATCTCATCTGAGATATATGCAAAACAGGGTCAAGAGTCTCAGAAGTCGATCATAATCTATCGGCTGAAGTCTTTTTTGCTGTTTTTATTTGGTCTGAAAGCGCCACCTTCATTTAGATTCATTTAGAAATTACGATAGTGTGTTGTGTTTTTTACCACATCCGCGATCACAGAGATAAGCACTGTTTTTCATCTGTGGATAAAAAGTTCTCTGTGATCACAACCATTTTCAAAAGATTTTCAACAACATTTTCAGACATAAAGCCCGAACGTGTTATTTTGTACACCTGTGCAGGTATCCTTAGACTGTCTAGAAACATTATATCATATTGCACATGAGCCAGACACTCTATAATGGCCTGAGGAGATTTTTTAGGTGTATTTGCATACATGGTGTCGATTTATTGAAGCTCTATTCATCATTATTGTGCCAGGGCACATATCTACGTATCAACAACAGAAAGGTACCTATTCTAAAATCTGAAAACCCTAATAATGCTAAAACTTCCATAGATACCCCACTCTCTAAAGTTATTCTCACAAAAACATGCAGCACTAAAAGCAAAAAGGGATACAAACTCTCAATATATATATAATACCGATATTTAGAAAAATAAAAAAACAATACTGAAATGACAAATAAATCACTGGTGATACGTAAAACATGTTTTTAAACATAACCAATACAAATGATGTGTTTGTTTCATTGATATATTATTATGTAAAAATACATAATATATTTTCTCCAACATTGGTGTGTCCGGTCCACGGCGTCATCCTTACTTGTGGGAATATCTCTTCCCCAACAGGAAATGGCAAAGAGTCCCAGCAAAGCTGGCCATATAGTCCCTCCTAGGCTCCGCCCACCCCAGTCATTCTCTTTGCAGTTGCACAGGCAACATCTCCACGGAGATGGTTAAGAGTATGTGGTGTTTAGTTGTAGTTTTTTTATTCTACTATCAAGAGTTTGTTATTTTAAAATAGTGCTGGTATGTACTATTTACTCGGAAACAGAAAAAGATGAAGATTTCTGTTTGTGAGAGGAAGATGATTTTAGCAGACAGTAACTAAAATCCTTTGCTGTTTCCACATAGGACTGTTGAGATGAAGTAACTTCAGTTGGGGGAAACAGTTAACAGACTTTTCTGCTTAAGGTATGACTAGCCATATTTCTAACAAGACTGTGTAATGCTGGAAGGCTGTCATTTCCCCTCATGGGGACCGGTAAGCCATTTTCTTAGTCTCAAACAGAATAAAGGGCTTAATATGGGCTATAAAACTGGTAGACACTTTTATGGGCAAAATCAATTGCTTTATTTGGACATTGTATACATGTTTATGCTGATAATTCACACTTATAAACTTGGGGAACGTTTTTTAACGTCAGGCACTATGTTAGACACCTTTTCCAGTCAGGAAGGGCCTTCCCAGTTGTAGGCTGAGCCTCATTTTCGCGCCATTACTGCGCAGTTGTTTTTGAGAGCAAGACATGCAGATGCATGTGTGAGGACCTGAAAGTAGTTGGAAAAGTTCCTAGAAGGCGTCATTTGGTATCATATTCCCCTCTGGGCTTGGTAAAGTCACAGCAAAGGCTGTAGCTGGGACTGTATAGGGGTTAAATCTGTAACCGGCTCCGGTTTCGTTATTTTAAGGGTTAAAGCTCTGAAAATTGGTGTGCAATACTTTTAATGCTTTAAGACACTGTGGTGAAATTTTGGTAAATTTTGAACACTTCCTTCATATATTTTCACATATTCAGTAATAAAGTGTGCTCTGTTTAAAATTTAAAGAGACAGTAACGGTTTTGTTTTAAAACGGTTTTTGTGCTTTATTGACAAGTTTAAGCCTGTTTAACATGTCTGTGCCTTCAGATAAGCTATGTTCTATATGTATGAAAGCCAATGTGTCTCCCCCTTCAAAATTGTGTGATAATTGTGCCATAGCGTCCAAACAAAGTAAGGACAGTACACAAATAATGAAATTGCCCAAGATGATTCCTCAGATGAAGGGAGTAGACATGGTTCTACATCATCTCCTTCTGTGTCTACGCCAGTTTTGCCCACGCAGGAGGCCCCTAGTACTTCTAGCGCGCCAATGCTTATTACCATACAACAATTGAAGGCTGTAATGGATAACTTCATAGCAAATATTTTATCCAAAATGCCTGCATATCAGAGAAAGCGCGATTGCTCTGTTTTAAACACTGAAGAGCAGGAGGGCGCTGATGATAACTGTTCTGACATACCCTCACACCAATCTAAAGGGGCCATGAGGGAGGTTTTGTCAGATGGGGAAATTTCAGATTCAGAAAAAATTTCTCAACAGGCTGAACCTGATGTTGTGACATTTAAATTTAAATTAGAACGTCTCCGCGCACTGCTTAAGGAGGTGTTATCTACTCTGGATGATTGTGACAACTTGGTCATTCCAGAAAAATTATGCAAGATGGACAAGTTCCTAGAGGTTCCGGTGCACCCCAACGCTTTTCCTATACCCAAGCGGGTGGCGGACATAGTGAATAAGGAGTGGGATAAGCCCGGCATACCTTTTGTTCCCCCTCCTATATTTAAGAAATTATTTCCTATGGTCGACCCCAGAAAGGACTTATGGCAGACAGTCCCTAAGGTCGAGGGGGCAGTTTCTACTCTAAACAAGCGCACCACTATTCCTATCGAAGATAGTTGTGCTTTCAAAGATCCTATGGATAAAAAATTGGAAGATTTGCTTAAAAAGATTTTTGTACAGCAAGGTTACCTTCTACAACCCATTTCGTGCATTGTTCCTGTCACTACAGGTTCGAGGAACTAGAAAAGTCGCTCAGTAGAGAGAATCCATATGAGGAGGTTATGGACAGAGTTCACACACTTAAGTTGGCTAACTCTTTTATTTTAGATGCCGCTTTGCAATTAGCTAGATTAGCGGCGAAAAATTCAGGGTTTGCAATTGTGGCGCGCAGAGCGCTTTGGCTAAAGTCTTGGTCAGCGGATGTATCATCCAAGACAAAATTGCTTAACATCCCCTTCAAGGGTAAAACTCTCTTTGGACCAGAATTGAAAGAGATTATCTCAGACATCACTGGGGGAAAGGGCCACGCCCTCCCACAAGATAGGCCTTTCAAGGCCAAGAATAAGTCTAATTTTCGTTCCTTTCGTAATTTCAGGAACGGACCGGCCTCTAATTCTGCATCCTCTAAGCAAGAGGGTAATGCCTCACAGTCCAAACCAGCCTGGAAACCGATGCAAGGCTGGAACAAGGGTAAGCAGACCAAGAAGCCTGCTACCACTAACAAAACAGCATGAAGGAGTAGCCCCCGATCCGGGACCGGATCTAGTGGGGGGCAGACTCTCTCTCTTTGCTCAGGCTTGGGCAAGAGATGTTCAGGATCCCTGGACGCTAGAAATAGTTTCTCAGGGTTATCTTCTGGAATTCAAGGAACTACCCCCAAGGGGAAGGTTCCACATGTCTCACTTATCCTCAAACCAAATAAAGAGACAGGCGTTCTTACATTGTGTAGAAGACCTGCTAAAGATGGGAGTGATACACCCAGTTCCAATGACGGAACAAGGAATGGGATTTTACTCAAATCTGTTCATAGTTCCCAAAAAAGAGGGAACCTTCAGACCAATTCTGGATTTAAAGATTCTAAACAAATTTCTCAGGGTACCATCGTTCAAAATGGAAACCATTCGAACGATTCTACCCACTATCCAGGAAGGTCAATTTATTACTACCGTGGATCTAAAGGATGCGTACCTACATATTCCTATCCACAAAGAACATCATCAGTTCCTAAGGTTCGCCTTTGTGGACAAACATTACCAGTTTGTGGCCCTCCCATTCGGATTAGCCACTGCTCCAAGGATTTTCACAAAGGTACTCGGGTCCCTTCTAGCGGTTCTAAGACCGAGGGGCATTGCAGTAGTACCATACTTGGACGACATTCTAATACAAGCGTCGTCCCTTTCAAAGGCAAAGGCTCATACAGACATCGTTCTGGCCTTTCTCAGATCTCACGGATGGAAGGTAGAAAAAAGTTCTCTGTCTCCGTCAACAAGAGTTCCCTTCCTGGGAACAATAATAGATTCTTTAGAAATGAGGATCTTTCTGACAGATGTCAGAAAGTCAAAACTTCTAAGCGCTTGTCAAGTTCTTCATTCTGTTCCACGTCCTTCCATAGCTCAGTGCATGGAAGTAGTAGGGTTGATGGTTGCAGCAATGGACATAGTTCCTTTTGCGCGAATTCATCTAAGACCATTACAACTGTGCATGCTGAAACAGTGGAATGGGGACTATACAGACTTGTCTCCAGTGATTCAAGTAGATCAGAAGACCAGAGATTCACTCCGTTGGTGGATATCCCTGGACCACCTATCCCAGGGAATGAGCTTCTGCAGACCAGAGTGGGTCATTGTCACGACCGACGCCAGTCTAGTGGGCTGGGGTGCGGTCTGGGAATCCCTGAAAGCTCAGGGACTATGGTCTCGGGAAGAGTCTCTTCTCCCGATAAACATTCTGGAACTAAGAGCGATATTCAATGCTCTCAGGGCTTGGCCTCAGCTTGCAAAGGTCAGATTCATAAGATTCCAATCAGACAACATGACGACTGTTGCGTATATCAATCATCAGGGGGGAACAAGGAGTTCCCTGGCGATGAAAGAAGTAACCAAAATAATACAATGGGCAGAGAATCAATCCTGCCATCTATCTGCGATCCACATCCCAGGTGTGGAAAACTGGGAAGCGGATTATCTGAGTCGTCAGACATTCCATCCAGGGGAGTGGGAACTCCACCCGGAGATTTTTGCCCAGTTGACTCAATTATGGGGCATTCCAGACATGGATCTGATGGCGTCTCGTCAGAACTTCAAGGTTCCTTGCTATGGGTCCAGATCCAGGGATCCCAAGGCGACTCTAGTGGATGCACTAGTAGCGCCTTGGACCTTCAACCTAGCTTATGTGTTCCCACCGTTTCCTCTCATTCCCAGGCTGGTAGCCAGGATCAAACAGGAGAGGGTCTCGGTGATCTTGATAGCTCCTGCGTGGCCACGCAGGACTTGGTATGCAGACCTGGTGAATATGTCATCGGTTTCACCATGGAAGCTACCTTTGAGACAGGACCTTCTTGTTCAGGGTCCATTCGAACATCCAAATCTGGTCTCCCTCCAGCTGACGGCTTGGAGATTAAACGCTTGATTCTATCAAAGCGTGGGTTTTCAGATTTGGTGATTGATACTCTGGTTCAGGCCAGAAAACCGGTAACTAGAAAGATTTACCATAAAATATGGAAAAGATATATCTGCTGGTGTGAATCCAAGGGATTCCCTTGGAATAAGGTAAAAATTCCTAAGATTCTTTCCTTTCTGCAAGAAGGTTTGGATAAAGGATTATCTGCGAGTTCTCTAAAGGGACAGATTTCTGCTTTATCTGTCTTACTACACAAACGACTGGCAGCTATGCCAGATCTTCAAGCATTTGTTCAGGCTCTGGTTAGGATCAAGCCTGTTTACAGACCTTTGACTCCTCTCTGGAGTTTAAATCTAGTTCTTTCAGTTCTTCAAGGGGTTCCGTTTGAACCTCTACATTCCATAGATATTAAGTTGTTATCTTGGAAAGTTTTGTTTTTGGTTGCTATTTCTTCTGCTAGAAGAGTTTCAGAGTTATCTGCTCTGCAGTGTTCTCCGCCTTATCTGGTGTTCCATGCAGATAAGGTGGTTTTGCGTACTAAGCCTGGTTTTCTTCCAAAGGTTGTTTCTAACAAAAATATTAACCAGGAGATAGTTGTACCTTCTTTGTGTCCGAATCCAGTTTCAAAGAAGGAACGTTTGTTACACAATTTGGACGTAGTCCGTGCTCTAAAATTCTATTTAGAAGCTACAAAGGATTTCAGACAAACATCTTCTCTGTTTGTCGTCTATTCTGGTAAAAGGAGAGGTCAAAAAGCGACTTCTACCTCTCTTTCCTTTTGGCTTAAAAGCATCATCCGATTGGCTTACGAGACTGCCGGACGGCAGCCTCCTGAAAGAATCACAGCTCACTCCACTAGGGCTGTGACTTCCACATGGGCCTTCAAGAACGAGGCTTCTGTTGATCAGATATGTAAGGCAGCGACTTGGTCTTCACTGCACACTTTTGCCAAATTTTACAAATTTGATACTTTTGCTTCTTCGGAGGCTATTTTTGGGAGAAAGGTTTTGCAAGCCGTGGTGCCTTCCGTTTAGGTAACCTGATTTGCTCCCTCCCTTCATCCGTGTCCTAAAGCTTTGGTATTGGTTCCCACAAGTAAGGATGACGCCGTGGACCGGACACACCAATGTTGGAGAAAACAGAATTTATGCTTACCTGATAAATTACTTTCTCCAACGGTGTGTCCGGTCCACGGCCCGCCCTGGTTTTTTAATCAGGTCTGATGAATTATTTTCTCTAACTACAGTCACCACGGTACCATATGGTTTCTCCTATATTTTTCCTCCTGTCCGTCGGTTGAATGACTGGGGTGGGTGGAGCCTAGGAGGGACTATATGGCCAGCTTTGCTGGGACTCTTTGCCATTTCCTGTTGGGGAAGAGATATTCCCACAAGTAAGGATGACGTCGTGGACCGGACATACCGTTGGAGAAAGTAATTTATCAGGTAAGCATAAATTCTGTTTTTTTGTATTTTTTATGTATAAAAGTTTTTTTTTTTTCATGATTTGTTATACGTGGAATGTGCCATATTAATATACGGAATGTGATGTTAAATGACCCTATTAGCAGATTGAGGTAAATAAGAACCCAAATGAAGGGATTAACCAGATACGCTTTATAAGAGGACTCTAACAGCCAATCAGGTACTCTTGACAAAGGCTCTAGTAGGTGAAATGCGTATAGGAGACACAATCCTGATTGATAAATGCACGGCAGAGAGTGGATCTTACAAATTCTTCAGAGCTGGGAATTCAGGCGGGATTGTGTGTGTGTATATATCTCTGTGTGTGTATATATCTCTCTGTGTGTGTATGTGTGTGTGTGTATATCTGTGTGTGTATGTGTGTGTGTATGTGTGTGTATATCTCTGTGTGTGTGTATGTGTGTGTATATATCTCTCTGTGTATGTGTGTGTGTGTATATATATCTCTCTGTGTGTGTATGTGTGTGTGTGTATATCTGTGTGTGTATATGTGTGTATATCTTGTGTGTGTGTATGTGTGTGTGTGTGTGTATATCTCTCTCTGTGTGTGTATGTGTGTGTGTATATCTCTCTTTGTGTGTATGTGTGTGTATGTGTGTGTGTGTGTGTGTCTCTGTGTGTGTATGTATGTGTATGTGTGTGTATATCTGTGTGTGTGTGTATGTATGTGTATGTGTGTGTGTGTGTCTGTATATCTCTCTGTGTGTGTATGTGTGTGTGTGTGTATATCTCTGTGTGTGTGTGTTTGTGTGTGTGTGTGTGTTTAAGTATGTGTGTGTGTGTTAGTGTTTCTGCACATAGATCTATAGATCTCCACACGTCCTAGATATGAACTTGCAGAATAAGCCTAACACTGCACCATCACTAGGAACTTCATGGCTTCTGCATTGCTGGCACAGATTTCACACTCTCAGGCTGCTGGCACTGGCAGAGACATGGTTATCCCTGCAGGTCCATTATATGATAATTTTAATGTATTGTGAACCCCCATTTAAATAACCCACAAGCCACCACTGACTGGCACTGGGTTTAATTAACTTAGGTTGCAGAGTACTCTCTGTCTGCTGTTCTTTTATTTGTGGTCACTCAAAAGGACAAATTGCTTTTTCTTTACATGGGCCATAAAAACTTTGCCACACATTGCTATGGCCACAATAGCTAGCACAAAATTCCACATGTAGCCCACAGGCCGCCAGTTACCCAATAGCGCATACAACTTAAAGGGACAGTGAAGTCAAAATTAAACTTTCATGATTCAGATAGAGGTGTCTATTTATCAAGCTCCGAGCGGAGCTTGATGCACCGTGTTTCTGGCGAGAATGAAGGCTCACCAGAAACACAAGTTATGAAGCAGCAGTCTAAAGACCGCTGCTCATAACCATAACCTGCTCTGAGGCGTCGGACAGAAATGGCCACAAATCCATCCGATCAAATACGATCAGGTTGATTGACACTCCCTGCTAGCGGCCAATTGGCCGCAAATCTGCGGGGGGCGGTATTGCACCAGCAGTTCACAAGAACTGCTGGTGCAATGATAAATACCGACAGCGTATGCTGTCTGCATTTATCGATGTGCGGTGGACATGGTTCACTATAGCGGATCATGTCTGTCGGCACAAAGATAAATGGACCCTACATCATGTGATTTAGAGCAATTTTCCAATTTACTTATATTATCAAATTTGCTTTGTTCTCTTTATGGAAGTTATATAGATATGAGCCTTCTTATCGGCTGTCAAAAACTTTGAAAATCACATCTATTCATTCTCAGAAAGGTCAGTTGGCTCCATTCCCATCAATGATGTCAGGTTCTTTTTGGTGATGTAGATAATTGGTAGCTTGGTCTTGGTGGCACTGTGTCAGGAATTGACCTGAAATAAGTCACTGTGTGCAGCACTGACAGTGGTCATCTGTGCATGTTAATGTGAGCTATGTTTCTCATCAGGTCCATATGTGTTTTTATCATGGGAAAGTATTGTTCCAAACAGAGCCACCTGTGTCTTTTTCATACAAAGGTATGCTTTTGATTTTCAACAAGTACATCTTTATATTTAAATGGGAAGGTATGCTTCTCAACACATCAATTAGCGTCTTTGCCATGCAAAGTTATGCTTCTTAACAGGTCCATCTGTATCATTGCTATTTGAAGGTATGCTTCTTAACATATCCAGGCATGTGTTTTCCATGGGATGGTATGCTTCTTAACAGAAAAAAATGTTGAGCAGAGCACCAGCTAGGTAAAAAATGTAAATACTTTTTTCCAAATTAAGTTAAAAACATTCCAGAAGGAAACACACACAAAGTGGAGAGTGTAAAAGGGGAGTCAGCTAGTTAAGCTGACGCATTTCGGCTTTATGCCGTTGTCAAAGCTGTTGAAGTTTGGAAGGAAACTCCCTGCCTCTAAAAATGGTTAATTAACTCCTAATGGTTAACACGGCAATGTATAACATTATACAATTTAACTCTTTCTTGGTCTAAACATAATACCAAGTATTTGATCAGCAACCGTTTTTAACTATCAGTTATTACTAAATTTTACAACAAGAAATAAGGGGGCGCTTTAACACTTTACATAAAGAAATAACATACCTTATATAAAGGACATTAATAAAATCATAAGGATGGGAATATAATGTGTTGCTCAAACCATGTACTTAAATGTTCATAGATGGAAATAGTCCCAACAGAGGGTCCCAAACTAGGGTATCAAATCAAAGGCAGCAAATTCACTGTAATCAGATGGTGGCTGCTCTCCTCCTCACAGACTTATCCGGTAGATAATACTGAAATGAGAGACAATAGAGGAATGCCTCATGTGTGCATCAGAGTATCAAAAAAAGGACATTTAGATGAAAGAGCCAAATGGATACTCACATTTAGCCAGAGTACACTAATGTACTAGTAGAGGCGGGCTGGTAACTTGGGGTGTACCGGCTGACCCTCTTTGGATAGTGTCTTCACAAACTTGTCCGATGAATACTACTACAATAAGGAACAACTAAATATTACCTTTCTACAGCTAACATGCAAAAATAAATAAAGATTGGCATATTAGATAAACCGAAACATAAAAATAAAATTGAAAATAGAAATAATAATAAGAGAAATAATAATAAGAGAAATATGAAAATTGTGAAAAGAAAAAAGGAAAAAGAAAAAAGAAGGGGCAAGGTAAATGCTAAATAAAAGCTATTCAAAATTAGTATATTAAATCTTAATCATATTCATTTAAAGAATAGGGTAACATGCTAGATAAATGCTAGCCATAAGCTACTAACATTATACATTTAGCCTCTTAAAGGGGCGAGACAAATGTACATATCTGTGTAATAGGACTAGAATACCTCAAATGCTTATACTTATAGTGTGCTCATAAGAAAGATCTGATATGTAGTACAAAGTAGTGTAAAATATATGATGTATAAACTGATTGTAGTATTTTTAACACCAGCTAAAGATGGATAAAAATGGGACATGCCCAATAAATGGAGATTTCTATTTGTGTTATGTTGTTCTATAGTCTAACAACATAGGCAGAGTACTATCTAGCCAATTTAAATCTTGAATCATAAGTCCAAGTGCCCTCAGTGCATACAATGAATAAGACAAAAGTGAGAGTAGAACTAGGAACTGGGGGCATGGAAAGACCACTACCAGAAGTTTATTAAATCATAGGATGAATTTAGCCCCATTGAGTTTCTGGTTTTTGACGTAAACATCCAAAAGACTTCTTGTTTGGTCAGGAGTCTTCCCCTGTCCCCGTCCATCCCCCCTGAGTGGGGAGAGACTCTCTCTATACATGTCCATCTGAGGGTATCTGCATTTTTATTATATTTATGGAAAAAATGTTGTACCAATGGGGTGCTAGCACTTCCGATCCTGATGCTAGAGAGATGTTCCCGGATCCTAGATCTAGCCTCACGAGTTGTAAGGCCAACATACTGTTTATTGCACTCCATGCAAGTGATAATGTAAATAACATATGTGGATCTACAATTAAGACACATGTTATTTGTTTAAGTCTGGCCTGTAACAGAATACCTAAACATTTCACCCAATTCAACCTTCTCACAAGAAACACAGTCTTGTTTGTGGCATTTAAACATCCCTCTATGTGTCAACCAAGAAGATTCTTGAGTTTTTTTAGATGGAAGTTTAGTAGGGGACACAATGTTCCCTATGGTTCTACTGCGTCGGTAAGCAAACTTACAGGCCCCTCCGTGAGATTTGCCAGCCCTTCATCTTCCCTAAGCATAGAAAGATGCTTTCTGACAATGCCACAAACCTGTTTGTATTGATCTGAATGGTCTGTAATAAAAGGAAGACCATCTTTGGTATTTTCCTTTTTGGTACATGTAGGTTTGGGGCATATCAGATTCTTCCGATCCATACCCCTGACTATATCTACTGTTTTGTCAATAGAATCCATTGAATAGCCTCTTGTCAAAAGTCTGCTTGCTAAATTCTGAGATTCTAATTCTAACTGGTCCGGATCTGAACAGTTTTGTTTCAAACAAATGAACTGTCCCTTAATTATTCCCTTGAACACACTCCTAGGATGACAACTCTTTGCATGAAGAAGTGTGTTCCCAGAGATCGGTTTTCTATAGACAGTCATGTGTATTTTTTTCACCACACTTGCCAGAAAGTATTACATCCAAATAATTTATGTTGTGGGGGTTGGATTCGGACATAAAACTGATACCCAAATTGTTGTTATTTAAATAATTGGCAAAATGGGATAAATTCCTCTGGTCCCCCTTTCAAATAAACAAAAGGTCATCAATGAAACTTTTATACACAACTATCTTCGAGCCTAAGGAGTTCCCACCTCCATAGATGTGGTCCTGCTCTCACCACCACATAAAGAGGTTGGCGTAGGTGGGGGCAAATTTTGCCCCATATCAGTCCCACATATCTGAAGGTAGAACACCCCCTTAAACTCAAAGTAGTTGTGCTTAAGGAGGAATTCTGCAACTCTGATTGCATACTCACAGTACTCTGGGGTATCACCATGGTATTTTTCAAAAAAATGGGTAAGGGCTAATAAGCCCTTGTCATAAGGAATATTCGAGTAGAGGGCCCTTACATCTATCGTCAACCAAGTATAACCCTCTCTCTATTCCACACTCTCCATGAGACTGAGGACATGTTTAGTGTCTTTCACATAACTCCATAATTCCAATACCATGGGTTGCAAGATTTGATCAAGCCACTCCGATGCGTGCTCCAATAGTGATCCAATGCCACTGACAATGGGTCTACCCACCACATTCTCAAGAGATTTATGTACCTTTGGTAGTTGACTAAATACTGGGACCGTGGGGTCAATGAAGCCCCCCTCCACACCATCATCAATAAGATCCTCTAATGTTTTAATAAATATTCTTGTAGGATCCGAGATTAATATTCAATAATCATGGGCATTATGAAGTTGTCTGAGGACCTCATTGACAAAATCATCCTTGTTCATCACAACCACGGATCCTCCCTTGTTAGCAGCACGGACCACCAAAGAGGGGTTGGAACCAAGTGCTTTCAAAGTGTCCCTCTCTCTCTTTGTCAAATTATGATTTATTTTTATTTCTTGATAGCAAAACCTGGTCAGATCAGTTTAAACTTAGAGGGTTCTCTGAGGGCCCAAACTAGGTACATGTCCTTGTTCAGCATTCAGGGTCTCCAGCACCGAAAGACTACACAAATCTTGGAATTCCAAGATGTCCAAGTGGCTATTGTTTGAAGACCCCATCGTGGTCAGTGAAGGAGGACCTTCAGGGCTGGAAGCGCTGGTAGTCAATGTAAAATGATTTTTTAGGGTAAGTTTGTGTACAAACCTGTCCACATTCAACAGAGTTTTAAAGAGGTTGAAAGAGTTTGTAGGAACAAAGCCTAATCCTAATCTCAAAACATTTTGGTCTATAGCACTTAGTGGATAAGTGGTCAAGTTTATAACACTACTCACTGATATCTGGTTTGCTGGTTTGCCTCTGATTCCTTCGGAGTGTATAACCTCCTTTGTAGGCCCCTATTGTACCTCCGTATCTTTGTGGGGGGAGGGAAAAAACCTGATTCTGTATGAAGTTTCTGATCTATTAGCGGTCTCAAGAGATTGTGCTGTATCTGTGGTTTGTGTAGTGTATCTAAAGGTAACAGGAGTATTCTTAAGGATAGATATTGGGAAGGTACTATTTTCTTTAGGTCTAACTACTTGGTGTGTGTGCTGTATGTTTGTAGTTTCACTCTGGGGCTTTGGTTGTTGAGTTATAGGCCTATCCTCCCCCGATGCTGAGCTGTCACCAAATGATTTAGCTTCACTTTCTGAGAATTTAATTCTCCTCTGTTGTCTACCTCTACATCTTCCCCTACATCTACCCCTATGCCCTCTACCTCTGCTCTCAGAGCAGTAGACCTGATTGTACTCTCAATGTTTGTGTGACCTTTCTTTACGGTTCCAGACATACACAGTATTGTTATTAAAGTCCATCTGATCTCTAATGTACTTAGAGTGCTTAATTTCCATCAAAAGTGCCTTGGCCTCTGTAACTGCATCCTGCAGGAGCTTAGCAAAGTCACTGTTGTAACATTTGTTATTTAATTCATCTTGTACTTGTACTATCTTTATAGAGATTTCCTTAGGCCTAGATTTGGAGTTTGGCGGTAGAAGGGCTGTTAACGCTCCGCAGGCTTTTTTCTGGCCGCACCATAAAATTAACTCTGGTATCGAGAGTTCAAACAAATGCTGCGTTAGGCTCCAAAAAAGGAGCGTAGAGCATTTTTACCGCAAATGCAACTCTCGATACCAGAGTTGCTTACGGACGCGGCCAGCCTCAAAAACGTGCTCGTGCACGATTCTCCCATAGGAAATAATGGTGCTGTTTGAGCTGAAAAAAAACCTAACACCTGCAAAAAAGCAGCGTTCAGCTCCTAACGCAGCCCCATTGTTTCCTATGGGGAAACACTTCCTACGTCGGCACCTAACACTCTAACATGTACCCCGAGTCTAAACACCCCTAACCTTACACTTATTAACCCCTAATCTGCCGCCCCCACTATCGCTGACGCCTGCATATTATTATTAACCCCTAATCTGCCGCTCCGTACACCGCCGCAACCTACGTTATCCTTATGTACCCCTAATCTGCTGCCCCTAACACCGCCGACCCCTATATTATATTTATTAACCCCTAATCTGCCCCCCTCAACGTCGCCGCCAGCTACTTACAATAATTAACCCCTAATCTGCCGACCGCAAAGCGCCGCCACCTACGTTATCCTTATGTACCCCTAATCTGCTGCCCCTAACACCGCCGACCCCTATATTATATTTATTAACCCCTAATCTGCCCCCTCAACGTCGCCTCCACCTGCCTACACTTATTAACCCCTAATCTGCCGACCGGACCTGAGCGCTACTATAATAAAGTTATTAACCCCTAATCCGCCTCACTAACCCTATCATAAATAGTATTAACCCCTAATCTGCCCTCCCTAACATCGCCGACACCTAACTTCAATTATTAACCCCTAATCTGACGACCGGAGCTCATCGCTACTATAATAAATGGATTAACCCCTAAAGCTAAGTCTAACCCTAACACTAACACCCCCCTAACTTAAATATAATTTAAATCTAACGAAATTAATTATCTCTTATTAAATAAATTATTCCTATTTAAAGCTAAATACTTACCTGTAAAATACATCCTAATATAGCTACAATATAAATTATAATTATATTATAGCTATTTTAGGATTAATATTTATTTTACAGGCAACTTTGTAATTATTTTAACCAGGTACAATAGCTATTAAATAGTTAAGAACTATTTAATAGTTACCTAGTTAAAATAATAACAAAATTACCTGTAAAATAAATCCTAACCTAAGTTATAATTAAACCTTAACACTACCCTATCAATAAATTAATTAAATAAACTACCTACAATTACCTACAATTAACCTAACACTACACTATCAATAAATAAATTAAATACAATTGCTACAAATAACTACAATTACATAAACTAGCTAAAGTACAAAAAATAAAAAAGAACTAAGTTACAAAAAATAAAAAAATATTTACAAACATAAGAAAAATATTACAACAATTTTAAACTAATTACACCTACTCTAAGCCCCCTAATAAAATAACAAAGACCCCCAAAATAAAAAAAATGCCCTACCCTATTCTAAATTAAAAAAGTTAAAAGCTCTTTTACCTTACCAGCCCTGAACAGGGCCCTTTGCGGGGCATGCCCCAAGAAAATCAGCTCTTTTGCCTGTAAAAAAAACCATACAATACCCCCCCCCCAACATTACAACCCACCACCCACATACCCCTAATCTAACCCAAACCCCCCTTAAATAAACCTAACACTAAGCCCCTGAAGATCTTCCTACCTTGTCTTCACCATCCAGGTATCACCGATCCGTCCTGGCATCCGGTGCTGAAGAGGTCCAGAAGAGGCTCCAAAGTCTTCCTCCTAAGAAGAGGACATCCGGACCGGCAAACATCTTCTCCAAGCGGCATCTTCGATCTTCTTCCATCCGGTGCGGAGCGGGTCCATCTTGAAGCAGCCGACGCGGATCCATCCTCTTCTTCCGTTGTCTCCCGACGAATGACGGTTCCTTTAAGGGACGTCATCCAAGATGGCGTCCCTCGAATTCCGATTGGCTGATAGGATTCTATCAGCCAATCGGAATTAAGGTAGGTTCCGATCAGCCAATAGAATGCGAGCTCAATCTGATTGGCTGATTGGATCAGCCAATCGGATTGAACTTGATTCTGATTGGCTGATTCCATCAGCCAATCAGAATATTCCTACCTTAATTCCGATTGGCTGATAGAATCCTATCAGCCAATCGGAATTCGAGGGACGCCATCTTGGATGACGTCCCTTAAAGGAACCGTCATTCGTCGGGAGACAACGGAAGAAGAGGATGGATCCGCGTCGGATGCTTCAACATGGACCCGCTCCGCCCCGGATGGAAGAAGATCGAAGATGCAGCTTGGATGAAGATGTTTGCCGGTCCGGATGTCCTCTTCTTGCCGGATAGGAGGAAGACTTTGGAGCCTCTTCTGGACCTCTTCAGCACCGGATGCCAGGACGGATCGGTGATACCTGGATGGTGAAGACAAGGTAGGAAGATCTTCAGGGGCTTAGTGTTAGGTTTATTTAAGGGGGGTTTGGGTTAGATTAGGGGTATGTGGGTGGTGGGTTGTAATGTTGGGGGGGGGGTATTGTATGTTTTTTTTTACAGGCAAAAGAGCTGATTTTCTTGGGGCATGCCCCGCAAAGGGCCCTGTTCAGGGCTGGTAAGGTAAAAGAGCTTTTACATTTATTAATTTAGAATAGGGTAGGGAATTTTTTATTTTGGGGGTCTTTGTTATTTTATTAGGGGGCTTAGAGTAGGTGTAATTAGTTTAAAATTGTTGTAATATTTTTCTTATGTTTGTAAATATTTTTTTATTTTTTGTAACTTAGTTCTTTTTTATTTTTTGTACTTTAGTTAGTTTATGTAATTGTAGTTATTTGTAGGAATTGTATTTAATTTATTTATTGATAGTGTAGTGTTAGGTTAATTGTAGGTAATTGTAGGTAGTTTATTTAATTAATTTATTGATAGGGTAGTGTTAGGTTTAATTATAACTTAGGTTAGGATTTATTTTACAGGTAAATTTGTTATTATTTTAACTAGGTAACTATTAAATAGTTCTTAACTATTTAATAGCTATTGTACCTGGTTAAAATAATTACAAAGTTGCCTGTAAAATAAATATTAATCCTAAAATAGCTATAATATAATTATAATTTATATTGTAGCTATATTAGGATGTATTTTACAGGTAAGTATTTAGCTTTAAATAGGAATAATTTATTTAATAAGAGTTAATTAATTTCGTTAAATTTAAATTATATTTAAGTTAGGGGGGTGTTAGTGTTAGGGTTAGACTTAGCTTTAGGGGTTAATCCATTTATTATAGTAGCGGTGAGCTCCGGTCGTCAGATTAGGGGTTAATAATTGAAGTTAGGTGTCGGCGATGTTAGGGAGGGCAGATTAGGGGTTAATACTATTTATGATAGGGTTAGTGAGGCGGATTAGGGGTTAATAACTTTATTATAGTAGCGGTGCGGTCCGCTCAGCAGATTAGGGGTTAATAAGTGTAGGCAGGTGTCGGCGACGTTGAGGGGGGCAGATTAGGGGTTAATAAATATAATATAGGGGTCGGCGGTGTTAGGGGCAGCAGATTAGGGGTACATAAGGATAACGTAGGTGGCGGCGCTTTGCGGTCGGCAGATTAGGGGTTAATTATTGTAAGTAGCTGGCGGCGACGTTGTGGGGGGCAGGTTAGGGGTTAATAAATGTAATACAGGGGTCGGCGGGGTTAGGGGCAGCAGATTAGGGGTACATAAGTATAACGTAGGTGGCGGTCGGAAGATTAGGGGTTAAAAAAATTTAATCGAGTGGCGGCGATGTGGGGGGACCTCGGTTTAGGGGTACATAGGTAGTTTATGGGTGTTAGTGTACTTTAGGGTACAGTAGTTAAGAGCTTTATGAACCGGCGTTAGCCCAGAAAGCTCTTAACTCCTGCTATTTTCCTGCGGCTGGAGTTTTGTCGTTAGAGCTCTAACGCTCACTTCAGAAACGACTCTAAATACCGGCGTTAGAAAGATCCCATTGAAAAGATAGGATACGCAATTGACGTAAGGGGATCTGCGGTATGGAAAAGTCGCGGCTGAAAAGTGAGCGTTAGACCCTTTAATCACTGACTCCAAATACCGGCGGTAGCCGAAAACCAGCGTTAGGAGCCTCTAACGCTGGTTTTCACGGCTAACGCCAAACTCTAAATCTAGCCGTTAGTTTGTTTCTTTTTGTAAAAAATAATAATAAATGCATCAGTTTCCAAGAACACTCTGAGAGGGTTTTGTTCCATTGTGTTATAAAGGTCTTATCCTCTGTTGTAAAAGTCAGGTATTTATTTAGTCTCAGACCCATGGGTATAAGCTTTAACTTAAGGTAATTCTCCAGGGTCCAGACATCCCACTTTAGTTTATTGTCTTTATTGATAAGGAATTCCATTTCCTCAAAGAGTGCTGTCAGTTTATATTGTGTCCTGTCCATTGTAAAAAAAAACCATCTGTTAATGTACAGTCTTCGCTCTCCTTAGCATTCCTTAATGAGTAAAAACTGATAGTGGTGGATCTAGAGATGGTATTCATTGTGGTTTCCATTTCCCTTATTTATGAGCCCAGCAGCACTTTAACTGAACTGTGTCAGTAATGGAGCACAAAGTATAGAGGGAGAGTAATAATAGGTGTGACCAATACCTAAAGTTCAGTTTTAAAGAAAGGATTTACTCCCCTATAAGATTGTGCCCAAGTGATGATAACTAGTGTTGTTACCAAAACACTGCTACGACAAATACTACAGCAAGTCCCAAGTCAAGGTAAGTGAACTTATCAATATGAAGGTCACTAGCTGACTCCCTTTTACACACTCCACTTTGTGTGTGTTTCCTTCTGGAATCTTTTTAACTTAATTTGGAATAAAGTGTTTACATTTTTTACCTAGCTGGTCCTCTGATCAACTTATTGTTTTTCTACTGGCCATGACCCACCCTGGCATGTAGCATGGCTTATAGGGGTATATCCCCATCAATTACCCTAAGCCCAGCGGCTGGCCTGACTGCTATATTGTTGTCCAATACTGATCGAGGAAGTGACCAACACACCCCCTTTCATGATGTCTGAGGAGGGAGCTGATTGGATCATCGTAGTTTACCGGATGTTCCCACAGACAGTGAGGAATAGCACCCGCCAGAGTTGCGGTCACAGAAGGACAGCACGACCGGAATCTTCCATCTCTCTAGGACCAGACTGTTCATGATATAGGGGGTAAGCAATCTTGTCAGTATACCATATGATGCCATTCATTTTGGTTTGATGAGTCACATAGTGACCTTCATATTGATAAATTAACTTACCTTGACTTGGGGCTTGCTGTAGTATTTGTCATAGCAGTGTTTTGGTAACAACATTAGTTATCATCATTGGGCACAATCTTAGAGGAGAGTAAATCCTTTCTTTAATACTGAACTTTAGGTATTGGTCACACCTATTATTATTACTCTCCCTCTATACTTTGTGCTCCATTACTGACACAGCGCAGTTAAAGGGCTCTTGGGCTCATAAATAAGGGAAATGGAAACCACAATGGATAACATCTCTAGACCCACCACTATTAGGTTTTACTCATTAAGAAATGCTAAGGAGTTGAAAGACTTTACATTAACAGTTGATTATTTTTTTTTTAAATGGACAGGACACAATATAAACTGACAGCACTCTTTGAGGAAATAGAATTCCTTATCAATAGAGAGAATAAACTTAAGTGGGATGTCTGGACTCTGAAGAATTACCTGAAGTTAAAGCTTATACCCAGGGGTCTGAGATTAAATAAATACCCGACTTTTACAACAGAAGATAAGACTTTTATAACACAATGGAACTAAACCCTCTCAGAGTGTTTTTGGAAACTGATGAATTTATTAATTATTTACAAAAAGAAACAAACCCAAGAAATCTCTGTAAAGATAGTACAAATACAAGATGAATTAAATAACAGATGTGACAACAGTGACTTTGCTAAATTTGACAAGCTCCTGCAGGATGCATTTGCAGAGGCCAAGGCACTTTTGATGGAAATTAGGCACTCTAAGTACATTAGAGATCAGATGGACTTTAATAACAATACTGTGTATGTCTGGAACCATAAAGAAAGGTCAGAAAAATGTAGGAAGTACAATCAGGGCTACGGCTCTGAGACAGAGGTAGAGGGCATAGGGGTAGAAATAGGGGAAAAGTTAGAGGTAGACAACAGAGGAGAATTAAATTCTCAGAAAGTGAGGCTGAATCATTTGGTGACAGCTCAGCATCAGAGGAGGATGAGCCTAAAACTAAACAACCAAAGCTCCAGAGTGAAACTACAAACATACAGCACACACACCAAGTAGTTAGACCTAAAGAAAATAGTATCTTCCCAATATCTATCCTTAACCTCTAGAGACCCATAATAGAACAGAAAGCTTAGAACAGAATCAGTTTTTTTCCCTCCCCCGCCCCACAAGGAGATGGGGGGGGGCAAGGTACAAGAGGGGTCTACAAAGGAGGTTATACACTCCGAAGGAATCAGAGGCAAACCAGATATCAGTGAGTAGTATTATAAACTTTGTTTAAGCTTTGTTCCTACAAACTCTTTCAACCTCTTTAACACTCTGTTGGATGTGAACAGGTTTGTACGCAAACTTACCCTAAAAAAGCATTTTACATTGGCTACCAGTGCTTCCAGCCCTGAAGGTCCTCCTTCACTGACCGTGATGGGGTCTTCAAACAATAGCCACTTGGACATCTTGGAATTCCAAGATTTGTGTAGTCTTTCGGTGCTGGAGACCCTGAATTCTGAACAAGGAGATGTACCTAGTTTGAGCCCTCAGAGAACCCCCTAAGTTGAAACGTCCCTCAAATTTTTATCCCATACAAAGTCGGGGTACTATTATTGAGAACTTTCAGAGTAGAATACAAACTGATCTGACCAGGTTTTACTATCAAGAAAGAAAAATAAATCATAATTTGACAAAGAGAGAGAGGGGCACTTTGAAAGCACTTGGTTCCAACCCTTCATTGGTGGTCCGTGCCGCTGACAAGGGAGGATCCATGGTTGTGATGAACAAGGATGATTTTGTCAATGAGGCTCTCAGACAACTTCTTAATGCCCATGATTATCAAATATTAAACTCGGATCCTACAAGAATATTCAGTAAAAAATTATCGATGATGGTGTGGAGGGGGGCTTCATTGACAAAGAAACAAGTGACTGCTTACTTGTCTCACACCCCACACTCCCAGTATTTAATCACCTACCAAAGGTACATAAATCTCCTGAGAATGTGCTGGGTAGTCCCATTGTCAGTGGCATTGGATCACTATTGGAGCATGCATCAGAGTGGCTTGATCAAATCTTGCAACCCATAGTATTGGAATTCTGGAGTTATGTGAAAGACACCAAACATGTCCTCAGTCTCATGGAGAGTGTGGAATGGAGAGAGGGGTATACTTAGTTGATGGTTGATGTAAGGGCCCTCTACTCATCTATTCCTCATGACAAGAGCTTATTAACGCTTACCCATTTTTTTGAAAAATACCATAATGATACCCCAGTGTACTGTGAGTATGTAATCAGAGTTGCAGAATTCCTCCTTAAGTACAACTACTTCAAGTTTAAGGGGGTGTTCTACCTCCATATATGTGGGACCGCTATGGGGGCAAAATTTGCCCCCTCCTACGCTAAACTCTTTATGGGGTGGTGGGAGCAGGACCACATCTATGGAGGTGGGAACCCGTTCAGCTCAGAGATAGTTGTGTTTAAAAGGTTCATTGATGACCTTTATTTTTTTATTTATTTGGAAAGGGGGCCAGAGGAATTTATCCCATTTTGTCAATTATTTAAATAACAACAATTTGGGTATCAGGTTTACGTCCGAATCCAGCCTCCACAACATAAATTATTTGGATGTAACACTTTCTGGCAAGTGTGGTGAAAAAATACACACGACTGTCTATAGAAAGCCGATCTCTGGGAACACACTCCTTCATGCAAAGAGTTGTCATCCTAGGAGTGTGTTCAAGGGAATAATTAAGGGACAGTTCATTTGTTTGAAACAAAACTGTTCAGATCCGGACCAATTAGAATTAGAATCTTACGGCTAGATTGCGAGTCTTGTGTTAGGGTTAAAAAGCAGCGTTGAGAGGTCCCAACGCTGCTTTTTAAGGCCCGCTGGTATTACGAGTCTGGCAGGTACAGGTGTACCGCTCACTTTTTTTCCACGACTCGAGCATACCACAAATCCCCTTACATCAATTGCGTATCCTATCT
Source organism: Bombina bombina (assembly GCF_027579735.1). NCBI lineage: Eukaryota > Metazoa > Chordata > Amphibia > Anura > Bombinatoridae > Bombina > Bombina bombina. Next base: position 1,143,257,474 of record NC_069504.1, read on the forward strand.
TTTCCATGGGATTTGCCTAATGCCAGTATTACGAGTCTTGGAAAAAGTGAGCGGTAGACCCTCTCCTGTCAAAACTCCTACCGCATTTAAAAGTCAGTAGTTAAGAGTTTTATGGGCTAACGCTGTCACATAAAACTCTTAACTAAAGTGCTAAAAAGTACACTAACACCCATAAAATACCTATTAACCCCTAAACCGAGGCTCCCCCGCACATTGCAAATAGTTAAATAAAATTTTTAACCCCTAATCTGCCGACCGGACATCGCCCCCACTGTAATAAATATATTAACCCCTAAACCACTGCACTCCCGCATCGCAAACACTAGTTTAATTTTATTAACCCCTAATCTGCCGTCCCTAACATTGCCAACACCTACATACATTTATTAACCCCTAATCTGCCAACCCCAACGTCGCCGCCACTATACTACATGTATTAACCCCTAAACCTAAGTCTAATCCTAACCCTCCAACTTAAATATAATTTAAAATAATTGAAAAAAATTACTACAATTAACTAACGGCTAGATTTGGAGTTTGGCGGTAAAATGGCTGTTAACGCTCCGCGGGTTTTTTTCTGGCCGCACCATAAATTTAACTCTGGTATCGAGAGTTCAAACAAATGCTGCGTTAGGCTCCAAAAAAGGAGCGTAGAGCATTTTTACCGCAAATACAACTCTCGATACCAGAGTTGCTTACGGACGCGGCCGGCCTCAAAAACGTGCTCGTGCACGATTCTCCCATAGGAAACAATGGGGCTGTTTGAGCTGAAAAAAAACCTAACACCTGCAAAAAAGCAGCGTTCAGCTCCTAACGCAGCCCCATTGTTTCCTATGGGGAAACACTTCCTACGTCTGCACCTAACACTCTAACATGTACCCCGAGTCTAAACACCCCTAGCCTTACACTTATTAACCCCTAATCTGCCGCCCCCGCTATCGCTGACCCCTGCATTACACTTTTAACCCCTAATCTGCCGCTCCGTAAACCGCCGCCACCTACGTTATCCCTATGTACCCCTAATCTGCTGCCCTAACATCGCCGACCCCTATGTTATATTTATTAACCCCTAATCTGCCCCCCACAACGTCGCCGACACCTACCTACACTTATTAACCCCTAATCTGCCGACCGGACCTGAGCGCTACTATAATAAAGTTATTAACCCCTAATCCGCCTCACTAACCCTATCATAAATAGTATTAACCCCTAATCTGCCCTCCCTAACATCGCCGACACCTACCTTCAATTATTAACCCCTAATCTGCCGACCGGAGCTCACCGCTATTCTAATAAATGTATTAACCCCTAAAGCTAAGTCTAACCCTAACACTAACACCCCCCTAAGTTAAATATAATTTTTATCTAACGAAATAAATTAACTCTTATTAAATAAATGATTCCTATTTAAAGCTAAATACTTACCTGTAAAATAAATCCTAATATAGCTACAATATAAATTACATTTATATTATAGCTATTTTAGGATTAATATTTATTTTACAGGTAACTTTGTATTTATTTTAACCAGGTACAATAGCTATTAAATAGTTAAGAACTATTTAATAGTTACCTAGTTAAAATAATTACAAATTTACCTGTAAAATAAATCCTAACCTAAGTTATAATTAAACCTAACACTACCCTATCAATAAAATAATTAAATAAACTACCTACAATTACCTACAATTAACCTAACACTACACTATCAATAAATTAATTAAACACAATTGCTACAAATAAATACAATTAAATAAACTATCTAAAGTACAAAAAATAAAAAAGAACTAAGTTACAGAAAATAAAAAAATATTTACAAACATAAGAAAAATATTACAACAATTTTAAACTAATTACACCTACTCTAAGCCCCCTAATAAAATAACAAAGACCCCCAAAATAAAAAATTCCCTACCCTATTCTAAAATACAAAAATTACAAGCTCTTTTACCTTACCAGCCCTGAACAGGGCCCTTTGCGGGGCATGCCCCAAGAATTTCAGCTCTTTTGCCTGTAAAAAAAAACATACAATACCCCCCCCCCAACATTACAACCCACCACCCACATACCCCTAATCTAACCCAAACCCCCCTTAAATAAACCTAACACTAAGCCCCTGATGATCTTCCTACCTTGTCTTCACCATGCCAGGTTCACTGATCCGTCCTGGCTCCAAGATCTTCATCCAACCCAAGCGGGGGTTGGCGATCCATAATCCGGTGCTCCAAAGTCTTCCTCCTATCCGGCAAGAAGAGGACATCCGGACCGGCAAACATCTTCTCCAAGCGGCATCTTCTATGTTCTTCCATCCGATGACGACCGGCTCCATCTTGAAGACCTCCAGCGCGGATCCATCCTCTTCTTCCGACGACTAGACGACGAATGACGGTTCCTTTAAGGGACGTCATCCAAGATGGCGTCCCTCGAATTCCGATTGGCTGATAGGATTCTATCAGCCAATCGGAATTAAGGTAGGAATTTTCTGATTGGCTGATGGAATCAGCCAATCAGAATCAAGATCAATCCGATTGGCTGATCCAATCAGCCAATCAGATTGAGCTCGCATTCTATTGGCTGATCGGAACAGCCAATAGAATGCGAGCTCAATCTGATTGGCTGATTGGATCAGCCAATCGGATTGAACTTGATTCTGATTGGCTGATTCCATCAGCCAATCAGAAAATTCCTACCTTAATTCCGATTGGCTGATAGAATCCTATCAGCCAATCGGAATTCGAGGGACGCCATCTTGGATGACGTCCCTTAAAGGAACCGTCATTCGTCGTCTAGTCGTCGGAAGAAGAGGATGGATCCGCGCTGGAGGTCTTCAAGATGGAGCCGGTCGTCATCGGATGGAAGAACATAGAAGATGCCGCTTGGAGAAGATGTTTGCCGGTCCGGATGTCCTCTTCTTGCCGGATAGGAGGAAGACTTTGGAGCACCGGATTATGGATCGCCAACCCCCGCTTGGGTTGGATGAAGATCTTGGAGCCAGGACGGATCGGTGAACCTGGCATGGTGAAGACAAGGTAGGAAGATCATCAGGGGCTTAGTGTTAGGTTTATTTAAGGGGGGTTTGGGTTAGATTAGGGGTATGTGGGTGGTGGGTTGTAATGTTGGGGGGGGGGGGTATTGTATGTTTTCTTTTACAGGCAAAAGAGCTGAACTTCTTGGGGCATGCCCCGCAAAGGGCCCTGTTCAGGGCTGGTAAGGTAAAAGAGCTTGTAACTTTTTAAATTTAGAATAGGGTAGGGAATTTTTTATTTTGGGGGTCTTTGTTATTTTATTAGGGGGCTTAGAGTAGGTGTAATTAGTTTAAAATTGTTGTAATATTTTTCTTATGTTTGTAAATATTTTTTTATTTTCTGTAACTTAGTTCTTTTTTATTTTTTGTACTTTAGATAGTTTATTTAATTGTATTTATTTGTAGCAATTGTGTTTAATTTATTTATTGATAGTGTAGTGTTAGGTTTTATTGTAGGTAATTGTAGGTAGTTTATTTAATTATTTTATTGATAGGGTAGTGTTAGGTTTAATTATATCTTAGGTTAGGATTTATTTTACAGGTAAATTTGTAATTATTTTAACTAGGTAACTATTAAATAGTTCTTAACTATTTAATAGCTATTGTACCTGGTTAAAATAAATACAAAGTTACCTGTAAAATAAATATTAATCCTAAAATAGCTATAATATAAATGTAATTTATATTGTAGCTATATTAGGATTTATTTTACAGGTAAGTATTTAGCTTTAAATAGGAAAAAATAGGAATCATTTATTTAATAAGAGTTAATTTATTTCGTTAGATAAAAATTATATTTAACTTAGGGGGGTGTTAGTGTTAGGGTTAGACTTAGCTTTAGGGGTTAATACATTTATTAGAATAGCGGTGAGCTCCGGTCGGCAGATTAGGGGTTAATAATTGAAGGTAGGTGTCGGCGATGTTAGGGAGGGCAGATTATGGGTTAATACTATTTATGATAGGGTTAGTGAGGCGGATTAGGGGTTAATAACTTTATTATAGTAGCGCTCAGGTCCGCTCGGCAGATTAGGGGTTAATAAGTGTAGGTAGGTGTCGGCGACGTTGTGGGGGGCAGATTAGGGGTTAATAAATATAACATAGGGGTCGGCGATGTTAGGGGCAGAAGATTAGGGGTACATAGGGATAACGTAGGTGGCGGCGATTTGCGGTCGGAAGATTAGGGGTTAATTATTTTAAGTAGCTTGCGGCGACGTTGTGTGGGGCAAGTTAGGGCTTAATAAATATAATATAGGGGTCGGCGGGGTTAGGGGCAGCAGATTAGGGGTACATAAGTATAACGTAGGTGGCGGTCGGCAGATTAGGGGTTAAAAATTTTAATCGAGTGGCGGCGATGTGGGGGGACCTCGGTTTAGGGGTACATAGGTAGTTTATGGGTGTTAGTGTAGTTTAGGGTACAGTAGTTAAGAGCTTTATGAACCGGCGTTAGCCAGAAAGCTCTTAACTCCTGCTTTTTTCAGGCGGCTGGAATCTTGTCGTTAGAGCTCTAACGCTCACTGCAGAAACGACTCTAAATACCAGCGTTAGAAAGATCCCATTGAAAAGATAGGCTACGCAAATGGCGTAGGGGGATCTGCGGTATGGAAAAGTCGCGGCTGTAAAGTGAGCGTTAGACCCTTTAATCACTGACTCCAAATACCAGCGGGCGGCCAAAACCAGCGTTAGGAGCCTCTAACGCTGGTTTTGACGGCTACCGCCGAACTCTAAATCTAGGCCTAAATAATTCCTATTTAAAACTAAATACTTACCTATAATATAAACCCTAAGATAGCTACAATATAACTAATAGTTACATTGTAGCTATCTCAGGGTTTATTTTTATTTTACAGGCAACTTTGTATTTATTTTAACTAGGTAAAATAGTTACTAAATAGTTATTAACTATTTAATAACTTCCTAGTTAAAATAAATATAAATTTACCTGTAAAATAAACCCTAACCTAAGTTACAATTACACCTAACACTACACTATAACTAAATTAATTAGTTTATTTAATGTAATTAATTGTAGTTAGTTTAGGTAAAGTACGAAAAAAAACCCCACTAAATTACAGAAAATAATAAAATAATTACAAGAATTTTAAACTAATTACCCCTAATCTAATCCCCCTAATAAAATAAAAAAGCCCCCCAAAATAATAAAAATCCCTACCCTATACTAAATTACAAATAGCCCTTAAAAGGGCTTTTGGCGGGGCATTGCCCAAAAGTAATCAGCTCTTTTACCTGTAAAAAAAAAATACAATACCCCCCCAACATTAAAACCCACCACCCACACACCCAACCCTACTCTAAAACCCACCCAATCCCCCCTTAATAAAACCTAACACTACCCCCTTGAAGATCACCCTACCTTGAGACATCTTCACCCAACCGGGCAGAAGTGGTCCTCCAGACGGTCCGAAGTCTTCATCCTATCCGGGCAGAAGAGGTCCTCCAGAGGGCAAGAAGGCTTCATCCAGGCGGCATCTTCTATCTTCATCCATCCGGAGCGGAGCGGGTCCATCTTCAAGACATCCGACGTGGAGCATCCTCTTCCATCCGATGACTATTTAGTGATGTTGTGAACTTAAAATTTTCCGTTCGCGAACTTCCGCAAATGTTAGCGAACGGGCAAACCGGGCGAGCCGCCATTGACTTCAATAAGCAGGCAAATTTTAAAACCCACAGGGACTCTTTCTGGCCACAATAGTGATGGAAAAGTTGTTTCAAGGGTACTAACACCTGGACTGTGGCATGCCGGAGGGGGATCCATGGCAAAACTCCCACTGAAAATTACATAGTTGATGTAGAGTCTGGTTTTAATCCATAAAGGGAATAAATCACCTAACATTCCTAAATTGTGCTTTAAAACATCAGGTATGATGTTGTATCGATCAGGTAGTGTAAGGGTTACGCCCGCTTCACAGTGGCACAACCGCAAACTCCCCATTTGCACAAGGTTGGATACCAAGCTAGCCATGTCCTTGTCCTCACTGATGTCATTGAAGGTCTCTTCCTCCACCCAGCCACGTACAACACCAAGGGTCCCCGAAAGGTGACAACAAGCCCCTGGGACGCCTGCTGTGTTTGGTCTTCCACCTCCTCAAAGCCACCTTCCTCCTCTGACTCCTCTTCTTCAGACTCCTCTCTCTGTGTTGCCTCTCTCTGCATTATAAGATGTGTTAAGTAATACTATTCTTATCAGTTTAATCCCTGTTACGTCCCCTATCAGGGGACGTGTATATAACATGGATTTTAGGAACTGGGAGATGGAAAAAGATGCTTGGTCGGTCCTCCTACTTCAAATTTGTGGCACTGCGCGTGCAATCGTGGCCGGACTTTTAGCCGACGGACATTTGGCAGATGGACATTTGGCCGATGGACATTTGGCCGAAACACAAGTGGCTGTCAGATAACAGTCCGGCCACGAGATAGATTTGATAGATAGATACATAGATTAGATAGATAGATCAATAGATGCAATAGATACATTTGATAGATACGATAGATGGATAGATAGATAGATTTGATAGATAAATAGATAGATTTTATAGATAGATAATTTCCCAGACAGAGAATTAAAAGACGTGCGGTCTGACACCCATGGTAAGGTTCCCAGAGGCAGTTGCGGCGCCTGACGCTCTGATTAGAACAGAGCACTCTGGAACGTATCTGCCCTCGGCCGAAATCGGAACATTCTTTAGCTTTCTGTCTGTCGGCCAAATGTCTGTCTGCATTATGTCAGTGCACCGCGTGCAATCTACTGTGCCACCAGATATGAGTGGTGTGTTAAGAATTACTATTCTTATCAGTTTAATCCCTGTTACGTCCCCTATCAGGACGTCCTGTAAGCCTGGGTACTTATACACAAATCGTTCAGATTACACACATGTGCCATGCACGGCACATGTGTCAACTTGACCAAATTCAATGCCGCCACCAAATTTCTTCCGTTGTCAGAAACCACTTTGCCGATCTCCAGTTGGTGTGGAGTAAGCCACTGATCCACCTGTGCGTTTAGGGCGGACAGGAGTGCTGGTCCGGTGTGACTCTCTGCTTTCAGGCAAGTCAACCCCAAGACGGCGTGACACTGCCGTATCTGGGATGTGGAATAGTACCTGGGGAGCTGGGGGGGTGCCGTTGATGTGGAGCAAGACGCAGCAGCAGAAGAGGACTCAGCCGAGGAGGTTATGGAAGAGGATGGAGTAGGAGGAGTATAGGAGGTGGCAGTAGGCCTGCCTGCAAGTCGTGGCAGTGTCACCAAATCCTCTGCAGAGCCACGCATTCCATGCTTGGCAGCCGTCAGCAGGTTAACCCAATGCGCAGTGTAGGTGATATACCTGCCCTGACCATTCTTTGCAGAACAGCTATCAGTGGTCAGATGGACCTTTGCCCCAACACTGTGTGCCAGACATGCCATTACTTCCTTTCGCACAATCGAGTACAGGTTGGGGATTGCCTTTTGTGCAAAGAAATTTCGGCCGGGTACCTTCCACTGCGGTGTCCCAATAGCTACAAATTTTTTGAACGCCTCAGACTCCACCAGCTTGTATGGTAAAAGCTGGCGGGCTAAGAGTTCAGACAATCCAGCTGTCAGACGCCGGGCAAGGGGGTGACTTTGTGACATTGGCTTCTTACGCTCAAACATGTCCATGACAGACACCTGATTGTGGGCAGATGAGCAGGAACTACTCCGGAAGAAAGACGGAGTGGCGGATGGTTGAGAGTGGGCAAGGAGGACAGCAGTGGTTGACGTGGCTGAAGATGCTGGACCAGGAGGAGGATGGCGACTTTGAGTTTGTGTGCTGCTTGTACTCATGTATTGATCCCATAGGCGTTTGTGATGTGCCTTCGCAAAGCAGTTGTACCTAGGTGGGTGTTGGACTTCCCATGACTCAGTTTATATGGCACAGGTTGCAAATGGCATCTCTGTTGTCAGAGGCAGACATGCACAAAAAATGCCACACTGCTGAGCTCTGCGATGACGGCATTCTGGTGGTGGCAACAGCATGCGTTGATTGGCGTGCCGTCTGGCTGACCCCAGGTGCCGATGCATGCTGTCTGACTGTGCCACTAGCTCCTTGCGACCACCTACCCCTGCTTCCAACTCGTCTCCTCCTCCTCCTCTCTGTCTTCCCATCTGAACTTTCCCCCGTTCTTCTTCTCTTCTAGCGGGCACGTAAATGTCTGTAATGCTGCCTGACTGAGACATATCACAGTTATCTACATCCTTTGTCAATGATGATTGCGCATCACTCATTTCTTCCAACTGATGTGTAAATAACTCCTCTGACAGATCAAGTGAAACGGCTGTGGTGCTAGTGTTGGTGGTGGCGGCAGGCGGGTGAGTGGTAACTTGAGAGGTGCCCGAAGATAAGCTGGAGGAGGAGCAGACTGATGTTTCACAGTCCAAAAAGTTTTTATTTTTTTAAATGTACACTTATACTACTATTAAACAAGATATGAGTGGTGCCACTGGGCAAGTGGGCACAGTATACGCTGTGAGCCTGACACAAAAAAGCAGACTGATGTTTCACCGTCCAAAAAGTTTTTTTCTTTTTTAAATGTACACTTACACTACTATTAAACAAGATATGAGTGGTGCCACTGGGCAAGTGGGCACAGTATACGCTGTGAGCCTGACACAAAAAAGCAGACTGATGTTTCACATTCCAAAAATTTTTTTTCTTTTTTAAATGTACACTTACACTACTATTAAACAAGATATGAGTGGTGCCACTGGGCAAGTGGGCACAGTATACGCTGTGAGTCTGGCACACACACTGGCAGGCAGGCAACTGCAATTAGATTACACAAGCAGACTGATGTTTCACAGTCAAAAAAGTTTTTTTTTTTTAAATTTACACTACTGTTACACCAGATATGAGTGGTGGCACTGGGCAAGGGGGCCTGGCACACACACTGGCAGGCAGGCAACTGCAATTAGATTACACAAGCAGACTGATGTTTCACAGTCAAAAAAGGTTTTTTTTTAAATTTACACTACTGTTACACCAGATATGAGTGGTAGCACTGGGCAAGTGGGCACAGTATACGCTGTGAGCCTGGCACACATGCTGGCAGGCAACTGCAATTAGATTACACAAGCAGACTGATGTTTCACAGTCAAAAAAGTTTTTTTTTTAAATTTACACTACTGTTACCCCAGATATGAGTGGTAGCACTGGGCAAGTGGGCACAGTATACGCTGTGAGCCTGGCACACACGCTGGCAGGCAGGCAACTGCAATTAGATTATACTAGCAGATTGATGTTTCACAGTAAAAAAAGTTTTTGTTTTTTTTAAATTTACACTACTGTTACACCAGATATGAGTGGTGGCACTGGGCAAGTGGGCCTGCCACACACGCTGGCAGGCAGACAACTGCAATTAGATTACACAAGCAGACTGATGTTTCACAGTCAAAAAAGTTTTTTTTTTTAAATTTACACTACTGTCACACCAGATATGAGTGGTGGCACTGGGCAAGTGGGCCTGGCACACACACTGGCAGGCAGGCAGGCAACTGCAATTAGATTACACTAGCAGACTGATGTTTCACAGTCAAAAAAGTTTGTTATTTTTAAATTTACACTACTGTTACACCAGATATGAGTGGTGGCACTGGGCAAGTGGCTTGGCAGGCAGGCAACTGCAATTAGATTACACAGGGGGAAAAAAAACAGACTGATGTTCTAGCCCTAAAAAGGGCTTTTTGGGGTGCTGTCCTTACAGCAGAGATCAGATGAGTCCTTCAGGACTGTAGTGGACACTGAATACACTAGCCTAGCTATCAATTTCCCTATTAAATCAGAAGCAGCTACACTGTCCCTCCTCTCACTAAGAATGCAGCTTCTGAATGAATCTAAAATGGCTGCTGTCCAGGAGCTGGGAGGGTCTGGGAGGGAGGGTCTGCTGCTGATTGGCTGGAATGTGTCTGCAGACTGTGAGATACAGGGTCAAAGTTTACTCAATGATGACTAATAGGGGGCGGATCAAACATCGCATATGTTCGCCCACCGTTGCGAACGCGAACAAGCTATGTTCGCCTGGAACTATTCGCCTGCGAACAATTCGCAACATCACTAATGACTAACACTAAATGACGGTACCTTTAAGTGACGTCATCCAAGATGGCGTCCCTTCAATTCTGATTGGCTGATCAGCCAATCAGAATTAAGGTAGAAAAAATCCTATTGGATGATGCAATCAGCCAATAGGATTGAAGTTCAATCCTATTGGCTGATCCCATCAGCCAATAGGATTGAGCTCACATTCTATTAGCTGATTGAAACAACCAATAGAATGCGAACTCAATCCTATTGGCTGATTGGATCAGCCAATAGGATATTTTCTACCTTAATTCCGATTGGTTAATAGATTTCTATCAGCCAATCGGAATTCGAAGGGACATCATCTTGGATGACGTCACTTAAAGGTACCGTCATTTAGCGTTAGTCATTGGATGGAAGAGGATGCTCCGCGTCGGATGGCTTAAAGATAGACCCGCTCCGCTCCGGATGGATGAAGATAGAAGATGCCACCTGGATGAAGACTTCTGCCCGTTTCGAGGGCATCTTCTGCCTGGATCGGATGAAGACTTCTGCCCGTCTGGAGGACCACTTCTGCCCGGTTGGGTGAAGACGTCTCAAGAAAGTGTGATCTTCAAGGGGATAGTGTTAGGTTTTATTAAGGGGGGATTGGGTGGGTTTTAGAGTAGGTTTGGTTGTGTGGGTGGTGGGTTTTAATGTTGGGGGGTATTGTATTTTTTTTTTACAGGTAAAAGAGCTGATTACTTTGGGGCAATGCCACGCAAAAAGCCCTTTTAAGGGCTATTTGTAATTTAGTATAGGGTAGGGATTTTTATTATTTTGGGGGACTTTTTTATTTTATTAGGGGGATAAGATTAGGTGAAATTTGTTTAAAATTCTTGTAATTATTTTATTATTTTCTGTAATTTAGTGGTTTTTTTTTCGTACTTTAGTGTTAGGTGTAATTGTAACTTAGGTTAGGATTTATTTTACAGGTATATTTGTATATATTTTAACTAGGAAGTTATTAAATAGTTAATAACTATTGTACCTAGTTAAAATAAATACAAAGTTGCCTGTAAAATAAAACTAAACCCTGAGATAGCTACAATGTAATTATTAGTTATATTGTAGCTATCTTAGGGTTTTTTTATAGGTAAGTATTTAGTTTTAAATAGGAATAATTTAGTTAATAATTGTAATTTTATTTAGATGTATTTAAATTATATTTAAGTTAGGGGGGCGTTAGGGTTAGGGTCAGACTTAGATTTAGGGGTTACTATATTTATTATAGTGGCGGCAACGTTGCTGGCGGCAGATTAGGGGTTAATAAGTGTAGTTAGGTGGCGGCGACATTGGGGGCGGCAGAGTAGGGGTTAATAAAAAAAAAAAGTAGGTGTTGGCAATGTTGGGGTCGGCAGATTAGGGGTTCATAGGGATAATGTAGGTGGCGGCGGTGTCCGGAGCAGCAGATTATGGGTTAATAATATAAAGCAGGTGTCGGCGATGTTGGGGATGGCAGAATAGGGGTTAATAAATGTAAGGTGTAGTATCTCACAAGGAGATACGAAGGCGCACTGCTATAAATGATACAAAACATGCAAAATGCAAATAATGATAGGAACCCCAAAAAAAAAACAATAAAAGGTCCCACAGATAGTTACTCCGTTCTTGCCGAGTATGTCTTACTCGGTTATCGACTCTAAGATGAAATAATGACAGTCCTAAATCGGTCTGGTGGTCTTGTTCGTCCAAAAGTTCCTGTGTAGGCAGCTCCTCTTGTTCCCAGAGAGCAGGGATATCACTGTTTTAGAAAGAGAAATGAAATGATATTCTAACCAACAATAAAAAAGCGAATAGCCAATCACATAACACCATGACAAGAGAGACGCTTTTTATAACACAATTCAATTCTGACTTTCAACAATTAGAACACATATTACACAAACATTGGCACATTATTCAAAGAGATCCTATACTAAAACAGCTGGTAAAAGAAAAACCAAAAATAGTCTACAGGAGAGCTCCTACATTAAGAAGCAAATTAGCTCCAAGTAAAAAAGTCAAACATGTTCAGAGGACAAACAAAAATCACATTCAAATACCAAATAAAGGTCTGTTTGGTATATGTGGGCTATATAAATGCGGCAAATCGGGCTGTGGGACATGCAAAATTATTAAATCTGGCATAAAGAATTTCAAATCCACAGTTACAGGAGAAAATTTTCAGATTCCTATTTTTTTCAATTGCGAATCCTCCTATACAGTATACCTCATGGAGTGCATATGTGGCCTCCAGTACGTAGGTCGTACATCAAGGAGACTACGTACGAGGTGGGGGGAACACCATCGCAACTGTAAGAACAGTAAAAAAAAGAACATCAAACACAGCATACCTCATCACTGCCTGACAAAACATAATGGAAATCCTTATATCTATAATTATATTCCGATTGATTTTGTTCCAAAAAATAATGATTACAATAGATTACTCAAATTGAGACAACGTGAAACATTTTGGATATATCGTCTAAGAACACTATATCCATTGGGGCTCAATGCTAATTTAGATCTGGCAGCCTTCAATTGATTGACATTACTATCACAATGAACTAATTTACCCTCTGGCTTCCTAACCCCTATACACCCCCAACTATAATATTGTCCTCTTCACATCTATACATTGCTTACATTCAACATCAAACCTACACATATATATATTTTTAGCACTATGGATATATCATTTCCGCGCCTGAGTACACATTATACAATATGGGTGAAATAACTGCAGTTCACCTATTTGATATCTCATACACAGTTCGATTACACTTACATACCAATACACATTAACATCACTTCCACACGACTCTACACCACATACCAATTTTACATTCATAATACTTCAGATATACTAATACACTACAATATCTTTTGTTACAAATATTAAACACACAATACATACACATACAATGTTTTACAACATATGCACCATTCTTATCAACAATATTGAGGCCTGTCTATCATTCATATATGCCACACACATGCCTAATACACATCGTTTAATATTTTTTATTGAATATCATTTTATAAACCAGAAATTTGCACACATAAAAAATATATTTTTTCTGACAATATCCATACAATTCTATCATATCTCCATGAACACCAACACCGTAACTAGTTTTACATAGATTAATGAATTCACCTAAATTACCTTAGATACACACTGATATTGGTTTACTGCATAACCAAGGTAAATAATAACCATGATGAATATCCATATCGAACTTCTATGTTCAATTATTTGAATATTACCGTTCCCCACATCTATTGAGGTCACAAATGCAAAATCATTTGAAGAAGTATCAAATATTTTCTTTGAAAAGTTTTAAGAGATATGATACTGACGAATCTATTATAGTTTATTCCACAATGGTAATAATATGATACTGACGATTTTATTACAGTCTTTTCCATAATGATCAGTTCAAAAATAAAATGGAGAGTAGTTTTTAGGCACTATGCATAAATAGCATTTTAAAAATAGATGCCTATTAAGTACACTGTTAACAATCAATAAAGATGTCCATGGGTTATTTCATTTTATCGATATTGCTAGTACAATTCACCAACAGACAGATTTTAGCACTATAATGCTCTTACATTCCACCACATAACAATTGCTAACTGATAATACTCCACGCAGGATTCGTATACAAGTTTACATTTTTGCTTTACCACTTAGAATCAAAATATACAAAACGCAGACACACTTCTTGTTGCAAATGTCCCTTTAAATATAAAATACACATTATGGTCTCAGATATACCATTACTTATAATGGATCAAACTTGCCTTTTTTATATTATTATTATTTTTTTTTATTCTACGTACATATACAATGATCGCTCATTTGGATCATTTCACACACTATTCATATACAAGTTTATAATTAAAATGTTGATATATTTCTTTACCTAACCAGTTGCAAACATCCCTTTAAATATACAACAACATTTTCAGACACATCACCATTCATAATTGACCACGTCATGGCTTTTTATTCCAGATTATTTTATTTCTATCACATTCCATTACATTTTACAGGTGCAATTTTTGTGCATCATATGTTTTTAAAAAAACAATTTATATAATTTTAAATTTGTTGTCTTGGAATTGTGGTTATCATTATTTTTTCTTTTGTTTTTCTTGTCTTTCTTTTCTTTCTAACATGCTATGTTGATAGATCTAAGTTCTTCTTCTAGCTGAAGCTCACAGCTGATTCAATTTTAAATAATTATGACCTTTCAATGCTGTTTTCACACTAATTGTAACACCTGTGAAGCCCTTTTGTTTGGCTTCTCAGTTGAGTCTTGAAATGTTTTTCATTGGTTTGAAATTTATGTGACAACTTCCTTTTTATCTATACAAATGTGTATAAAATGTCAAGTTTTGTAATACATTTTATTCGCTTTGATATCTGAAGAAACGACCCTTGGCGGTTGAGAAACGCGTTATAATAAAGCTGATTTGAAATTCTTTTAAACTTTGGAAGTTGTACACTCTATTTTATGGTTTAAACCCAATGGAGCAACATACCATAGTTGCTGAACACAAAAACGCCTACAGCACAATTCCTTGGCCCCAGGAGAAAGCCGGGAGGAATCGTATCTGACAGTGTACTAGCCACTGACTTAAGTGCTAGCAGGCGATTTAGTACTGGTCACAGCACAGTACCACAGTCTCCGGTAAGCGCATTACCATTTTGCTTGTTGTATCATCCTTTGTGAAACAATATCACGCTATGTGGCGCCCTCTCCATTTCTCTTTCTAAAACGTTAATAAATGTAAGATTAGGGGTGTTTAGACTCGGGGTTCATGTTAGGGTGTTAGATGTAGACATAAAATGTATTTCGTCATAGGAATCAATGGGGCTGCATTAGAAGCTGAACGCTGCTTTTTTGCAGGTTCACAGAAAACCTAGAAAGGAAAAACACATAGAGCAGTATAGTTTGCCAAAAGTAAGACAAAAAGAGACATAGGGTCTCTAATGGAAAGCCTCTCACCAGAAATGGTCGGCACAACCGGAGTGCCGTACAGAGCAGCACGAGACCTTCTCAGTCACCCATAGGACACAGCGGCAGCGGCAGGACACGTACCAAGGAGGCAGGTACCAGGACTATCCAATCAGGCAATCCAAAAGAGCCGGAAGTCAGCAGATCCAAAGATCCGTAAATATCAAACAGGAGCACGGACAGTGTAAAAGTGCAATCTTTTATTTGTACAAGATGACAATAGCAACGCGTTTCTCAGTAAATATCCAAGCTGTTTCACCAGACTTCATTTTTTTGCAGGTGTTAGACTTTTTTTAAGCCGGCTCTCCCCCATTGACTCCTATGGGGATATTGTGCACAAGCACGTTTAGCCAGCTCACTGCTACCGTAACAAGCGCTGGTATTACAGTGAGATGTGGAGCAAAATTTTGCTCTCCGCTCACTTTTCTGAGGCTAACGCCGGGTTTGTAGAAACCTGTAATACCAGCGTTGTCTTAAGTGAGCGGTGAGAAAAAAATGACAAAACTCGTAATCTAGGCATTAGAATTTAGCAAGTAGACTTTTGACAAGAGGCTATTCAAAGGATTATATTGACAAAGCAGTAGATACAGTCAGGGGTATGGATCAGAAGGATCTGATATGCCCCAAACCTACATGTATAAAAAAGGAAAATACCAAAGATGGTCTTCTTTTAATTACAGACCATTCAAAGCAATACAACCAGGTTTGTGGCATTGTCAGAAAGCATCTTTCTATGCTTAGGGCAGATGAAGGGCTGGCAAATCTCACGGGCGGGTCCTGTAAGTTTGCTTACCGATGCAGTAGAACCATAAAGAACATTGTGTCCCCTACTAAACTTCCATCTAAAAAAACTCAAGAATCTTCTTGATTGACACATATAGGGATTTTTAAATGCCATAAGCGAGACTGTGTGACTTGTGAGAAGGTTAAATTGAGTGAAATGTTTAGATCTTACACAAAGAACATATGTCTTAGTTGTAGATCCACATATGTTATTTACCTTATCACTTGCATGGAGTGCAATAAACAGTATGTTGGCCTTACCACTTGTGAGGCTAGATCTAGAATCCGGGAACATCTCTCTAGCATCAGTATCGGAAGTGCGAGCACCCCATTGGTGCAACATTTTGTCCATAAACATAATAAAAATGCAGATACCCTCAGATGGACATGTATAGAGAATGTCTCTCCCCTGTTGGGGAGAGGGGGGAGGGCAGGGGAAGACTACTGGCCAAACAAGAAGTCTTTTGGATGTTTACATTAAAAACCAGATACCCAATGGGTCTTTCCCTGCCCCCAGTTCCTGGTTCTACTCTCCCTTTTGTCTTATTCATTGTATGCACTGAGGGCACTTGGACTTAAGATTCAAGATTTAAATTGGCTAGATGGTACTCTGCCCATGTTGTTAGACTATAGAACAACATAACACAAATAGAAATCTCCATTTATTGGGCATGTCCCATTTTTATCCCTCTTTAGCTGGTGTTAAAAATACTACAATCAGTTTATATATCATATATTTTGCACTTCTTTGTACTACACATCAGATCTTTCTTATGGGCTCACTAACATCATAAAAGACCCATCGGGGTTCATTTATTTAGCATTTGAGGTATTCTAGTCCTATTGGTTTACACAGATATGCACATTTCTCCAACATTGGTGTGTCCGGTCCACGGCGTCATCCTTACTTGTGGGAATATCTCTTCCCCAACAGGAAATGGCAAAGAGTCCCAGCAAAGCTGGCCATATAGTCCCTCCTAGGCTCCGCCCATCCCAGTCATTCTCTTTGCCGTTGCACAGGCAACATCTCCACGGAGATGGTTAAGAGTATGTGGTGTTTAGTTGTAGCTTTTTATTCTACTATCAAGAGTTTGTTATTTTAAAATAGTGCTGGTATGTACTATTTACTCTGAAACAGAAAGAGATGAAGATTTCTGTTTGTGAGAGGAAGATGATTTTAGCAGACAGTAACTAAAATCCTTTGCTGTTTCCACATAGGACTGTTGAGATGAAGTAACTTCAGTTGGGGGAAACAGTTAGCAGACTTTTCTGCTTAAGGTATGACTAGCCATATTTCTAACAAGACTGTGTAATGCTGGAAGGCTGTCATTTCCCCTCATGGGGACCGGTAAGCCATTTTCTTAGTCTCAAGCAGAATAAAGGGCTTAATATGGGCTATAAAACTGGTAGACACTTTTATGGGCAAAATCGATTGCTTTATTTGGGCATTTTATACATGTTTATGCTGGTATTTCACACTTATAAACTTGGGGAACGTTTTTTAACGTCAGGCACTATGTTAGACACCTTTTCCAGTCAGGAAGGGCCTTCCCAGTTGTAGGCTGAGCCTCATTTTCGCGCCATTACTGCGCAGTTGTTTTTGAGAGCAAGACATGCAGATGCATGTGTGAGGATCTGAAGATAGTTGGAAAAGTTCCTAGAAGGCGTCATTTGGTATCGTATTCCTCTCTGGGCTTGGTAAAGTCGCAGCAAAGGCTGTAGCTGGGACTGTAGAGGGGTTAAAACTGTAACCGGCTCCGGTTTCGTTATTTTAAGGGTTAAAGCCCTGAAAATTGGGGTGCAATACCTAAAATGCTTTAAGAAACTGTGGTGAAATTTTGGTAAAGCTATGTTCTATATGTATGAAAGTCAATGTGTCTCCCCCTTCAAAATTATGTGATAATTGTGCCATAGCGTCCAAACAAAGTAAGGACAGTACTGTCACAGATAATGAAGTTGCCCAAGATGATTCATCAGATGAAGGGAGTAGACATGGTTCTACATCATCTCCTTCTGTGTCTATACCAGTTTTGCCCACACAGGAGGCCCCTAGTACTTCTAGCGCGCCAATGCTTATTACCATGCAACAATTGACGGCTGTAATGGATAACTCCATAGCAAATATTTTATACAAAATGCCTGCATAACAGAGAAAGCGCGATTGCTCTGTTTTAAACACTGAAGAGCAGGAGGGCGCTGATGATAATTGTTCTGTCATACCCTCACACCAATCTGAAGGGGCCATGAGGGAGGTTTTGTCAGATGGGGAAATTTCAGATTCAGGAAAAAATTCTCAACAGGCTGAACCTGATGTTGTGACATTTAAATTTAAATTAGAACATCTCCGCGCACTGCTTAAGGAGGTGTTATCTACTCTGGATGATTGTGACCAGCTGGTCATTCCAGAAAAATTATGCAAGATGGACAAGTTCCTAGAGGTTCCGGTGCTCCCTGACGCTTTTCCTATACCCAAGCGGGTGGCGGATATAGTGAATAAGGAGTGGGAGAAGCCCGGCATACCTTTTGTCCCCTCTCCTATATTTAAGAAATTATTTCCTATGGTCGACCCCAGAAAGGACTTATGGCAGACAGTCCCTAAGGTCGAGAGGGCAGTTTCTACTTTAAACAAGCGCACTACTATTCCTATCGAGGATAATTGTGCTTTCAAAGATCCTATGGATAAAAAATTGGAGGGTCTGCTTAAAAAGATTTTTGTACAGCAAGGTTACCTCCTGCAACCCATTTCGTGCATTGTTCCTGTCACTACAGCAGCGTGGTTCTGGTTCGAGGAACTAGAAAAGTCGCTCAGTAGAGAGACTCCATATGAGGAGGTTATGGACAGAGTTCACGCACTTAAGTTGGCTAACTCTTTTATTATAGATGCCGCTTTGCAATTAGCCAGATTAGCGGCGAAAAATTCAGGGTTTGCAATTGTGGCGCGCAGAGCGCTTTGGCTAAAGTCTTGGTCAGCGGATGTATCATCCAAGACAAAATTGCTTAATATCCCCTTCAAGGGTAAAACTCTCTTTGGGCCAGAATTGAAAGAGATTATCTCAGACATCACTGGGGGAAAGGGCCACGCCCTCCCACAAGATAGGCCTTTCAAAGCCAAGAATAAGTCTAATTTTCGTTCCTTTCGTAATTTCAGGAACGGACCGGCCTCTAATTCTGCATCCTCTAAGCAAGAGGGTAATGCCTCACAGACCAAACCAGCCTGGAAACCGATGCAAGACTGGAACAAGGGTAAGCAGGCCAAGAAGCCTGCCGCTGCTAACAAAACAGCATGAAGGAGTAGCCCCCGATCCGGGACCGGATCTAGTGGGGGGCAGACTCTCTCTCTTTGCTCAGGCTTGGGCAAGAGATGTTCAGGATCCCTGGATGCTAGAAATAGTTTCTCAGGGTTATCTTCTGGAATTCAAGGAACTACCCCCAAGGGGAAGGTTCCACATGTCTCACTTATCCTCAAACCAAATAAAGAGACAGGCGTTCTTACATTGTGTAGAAGACCTGTTACAGATGGGAGTGATACACCCAGTTCCAATGACGGAACAAGGAATGGGATTTTACTCAAATCTGTTCGTAGTTCCCAAAAAAGAGGGAACCTTCAGACCAATTCTGGATTTAAAGATCCTAAACAAATTTCTCAGGGTGCCATCGTTCAAAATGGAAACCATTCGAACGATTCTACCTACTATCCAGGAAGGTCAATTTATGACTACCGTGGATCTAAAGGATGCGTACCTACATATTCCTAGCCACAAAGAACATCATCAGTTCCTAAGGTTCGCCTTACTGGACAAACATTACCAGTTTGTGGCCCTCCCATTCGGGTTAGCCACTGCTCCAAGGATTTTCACAAAGGTACTCGGGTCCCTTCTAGCGGTTCTAAGACCGAGGGGCATTGCAGTAGTACCATACTTGGACGACATTCTAATACAAGCGTCGTCCCTTTCAAAGGCAAAGGCTCATACAGACATCGTTCTGGCCTTTCTCAGGTCTCACGGATGGAAGGTGAACATAGAAAAAAGTTCTCTGTCTCCGTCGACAAGAGTTCCCTTCTTGGGAACAATAATAGATTCTTTAGAAATTAGGATTTTTCTGACAGATGTCAGAAAGTCAAAACTTCTAAGCACTTGTCAAGTTCTTCATTCTGTTCCACGTCCTTCCATAGCTCAGTGCATGGAAGTAGTAGGGTTGATGGTTGCAGCAATGGACATAGTTCCTTTTGCGCGAAATCATCTAAGACCATTACAACTGTGCATGCTGAAACAGTGGAATGGGGACTATACAGACTTCAAGTAAATCAGAAGACCAGAGATTCACTCCGTTGGTGGCTAACCCTGGAGCACCTATCCCAGGGAATGAGCTTCCGCAGACCAGGGTGGGTCATTGTTACGACCGACGCCAGTCTAGTGGACTGGGGCGCGGTCTGGGAATCCCTGAATGCTCAGGGACTATGGTCTCGGGAAGAGTCTCTTCTCCCGATAAACATTCTGGAACTAAGAGCGATATTCAATGCTCTCAGGGCTTGGCCTCAGCTAGCAAAGGCCAGATTCATAAGGTTCCAATCAGACAACATGACGACTGTTGCTTATATCAATCATCAGGGGGGAACAAGGAGTTCCCTGGCGATGAAAGAAGTGACCAAAATAATACAATGGGCGGAGGATCACTCCTGCCACCTATCTGCGATCCACATCCCAGGTGTGGAAAATTGGGAAGCGGATTACTTGAGTCGTCAGACATTCCATCCGGGGGAGTGGGAACTCCACCCGGAGATCTTTGCCCAGTTGACGCAATTATGGGGCATTCCAGATATGGATCTGATGGCGTCTCGTCAGAACTTCAAGGTTCCTTGCTACGGGTCCAGATCCAGGGATCCCAAGGCGACTCTAGTGGATGCACTAGTAGCACCTTGGACCTTCAACCTAGCTTATGTGTTTCCACCGTTTCCTCTCATTCCCAGGCTGGTAGCCAGGATCAAACAGGAGAGGGCCTCGGTGATCTTGATAGCTCCTGCGTGGCCACGCAGGACTTTGTATGCAGACCTGGTGAATATGTCATCGGTTCCACCATGGAAGCTACCTTTGAGACAGGACCTTCTTGTACAGGGTCCATTCGAACATCCAAATCTGGTCTCCCTCCAGCTGACGGCTTGGAGATTGAACGCTTGATTCTATCAAAGCGTGGGATTTCAGATTCTGTGATAGATACTCTGGTTCAAGCCAGAAAACCGGTAACTAGAAAAATTTACCATAAAATATGGAAAAGATATATCTGCTGGTGTGAATCCAAGGGATTCCCATGGAAAAAGATAAAAATTCCTAAGATTCTTTCCTTTCTACAAGAAGGTTTGGATAAAGGATTATCTGCAAGTTCTCTAAAGGGACAGATTTCTGCTTTATCTGTCTTACTACACAAACGACTGGCAGCTGTGCCAGATGTTCAAGCATTTGTTCAGGCTCTGGTTAGGATCAAGCCTGTTTACAGACCTTTAACTCCTCCCTGGAGTTTGAATCTAGTTCTTTCAGTTCTTCAAGGGGTTCCGTTTGAACCTTAACATTCCATAGATATTAAGTTGTTATCTTGGAAAGTTTTGTTTTTGGTTGCTATTTCTTCTGCTAGAAGAGTTTCTGAGTTATCTGCCCTGCAGTGTACTCCGCCCTATCTGGTGTTCCATTCAGATAAGGTTGTTTTGCATACTAAGCCTGGTTTTCTTCCAAAGGTTGTTTCCAACAAAAATATTAACCAGGAGATAGTTGTACCTTCTTTGTGTCCGAATCCAGTTTCAAAGAAGGAACGTTTACTACACAATTTAGATGTAGTCCGTGCTCTAAAATTCTACTTAGAAGCTACAAAGGAGTTCAGACAAACATCTTCTCTGTTTGTCGTCTATTCTGGTAAAAGGAGAGGTCAAAAAGCAACTTCTACCTCTCTTTCCTTTTGGCTTAAAAGCATCATCAGATTGGCTTATGAGACTGCCGGACGGCAGCCTCCTGAAAGAATCACAGCTCACTCCACTAGGGCTGTGGCTTCCACATGGGCCTTCAAGAACGAGGCTTCTGTTGATCAGATATGTAAGGCAGCGACTTGGTCTTCACTGCACACTTTTGCCAAATTTTACAAATTTGATACTTTTGCTTCTTCGGAGGCTATTTTTGGGAGAAAGGTTTTGCAAGCCATGGTGCCTT
This sequence comes from Bombina bombina, assembly GCF_027579735.1. Taxonomy (NCBI): domain Eukaryota; kingdom Metazoa; phylum Chordata; class Amphibia; order Anura; family Bombinatoridae; genus Bombina; species Bombina bombina. Next base: position 1,143,279,579 of record NC_069504.1, read on the forward strand.
CCGTTTAGGTAACCTGATTTGCTCCCTCCCTTCATCCGTGTCCTAAAGCTTTGGTATTGGTTCCCACAAGTAAGGATGACGCCGTGGACCGGACACACCAATGTTGGAGAAAACAGAATTTATGCTTACCTGATAAATTACTTTCTCCAACGGTGTGTCCGGTCCACGGCCCGCCCTGGTTTTTTAATCAGGTCTGATGAATTATTTTCTCTAACTACAGTCACCACGGCACCCTATGGTTTCTCCTATTTTTTCCTCCTGTCCGTTGGTCGAATGACTGGGGTGGGCAGAGCCTAGGAGGGACTATATGGCCAGCTTTGCTGGGACTCTTTGCCATTTCCTGTTGGGGAAGAGATATTCCCACAAGTAAGGATGACGCCGTGGACCGGACACACCGTTGAAGAAAGTAATTTATCAGGTAAGCATAAATTCTGTTTTTGTCTCGCCCCTTTAAGAGGCTAAATGTATAATGTTGATATTTTTTGTGTATATGATTCACGTACCTCACACCTTAGTATAACCCCTAAGGAGACCTCTGTAAACACCTCCACACTTTAATAGGGAAGAAGGGAAGGGAAGCAGGGGGACTCCACTCCACCGCTTGTTCTTCTCTTTTTCTTTTCCCTTTTTTTTTCTCGTTTTTCCTTCATCACTAATTTTAGCATGCCACTATCACTTTTTTTCCCCTCTCTTTATGCACCTATTTAAATGGAAAAATGTGTCACTCAAATGAAACACCATTCTCCCACAATGCCTGTTAAATCAAAAGATAAAAAAACCAGGGTCACTAATACCAGCTCTGAATTTGCTGAAGCATCCCCGCTCCCCTTTGGAATGCAAACCCTGGTAGCTCAGCTAAGCAACCTCTTCTCACCACAGTTTGATATTATTAAAAAAGAATTAGGTGGCATTTCCACTGATCTGGCTACACTAAACACTGAGGTTAAACAATTTGCCACTAGGATGACAGAGGTGGAAAATAGAGTTTCCAACTTAGAGGACCTAGTTAACACACAAGAATCACTTTTAACCGCACAAGGTTCCAAAATTCAGAATATGCAAGTTCATCTGGAGGATCTGGAAGATCGCTCCAGACGTAACAATATAAGAATAGGTGGGCTGCCCGAAATCCTGGAATTTTTAAACTTAATAGAATTCACTAGTAAGGTCTTACCGCTAGCTTTAGGATTTCCTTCTCATCTCCTTCCCCTCCCTATCGAAAGAGCACACAGAATTGGTGTCAGGAGCCCTAGTGAAAATAACATTTCCAGACCCAGAATGTGTATCTTTAAACTACTAAGATATCAAGACAAGTTAGAACTATTAAGATTGTTTAGGAAAATAGAAACATTTACCATAGGAGGGAAAAAAATCTTGTTTCAGGATTTCTCCATAGAAACATCACAAAAAAGAAAGATTATGGCTCCACTATGTACATCCATGATCAAGAAAGGTCTTCAAGCATGTATGTTGTGCCCAGCTAAGATTATAGTTGAAGAGAATGGTAATAGATATACACTCAATGATCCAGCTGATACAAAAGAATTTGTAAACTCTAAACAAATATCAAGAAATGTAGGACTAAATAGAGAATATTAGGACATAGATCCTTATTAGGATCTAGGTATGGTAAAAGCTAATGTGGAAATTAAATTTTTGTATATCCTAGATTGTAAGACAGGATGTGTATTTTATATATACTCTGGGGTGGGTTTTTCACTTTTTTTTTTTTTTTTTTTCTTCCCCCGTCCTCTCTCCCTCCCCCCGATACCCTCCAGTTAGATTCTGTAGTGCAGACACAATCTCTGGACAGGGATAAAATGTGGAAAAAGAAGGGTAGAGAAAATAAAAAGTGAGCCTATTTTATGTTAAATGATTTGAATGTTCTCTCTTGGAATATAGGCGGTATAACCTCACCGATCAAACGCAAACTTATAATTAAAAAATTAGGTAAACAAAACACGAGCATTGTTTTCCTACAGGAAACTCATTTAAAAGAGATCGAAATCCCTAAATTAAAATAAAAATGGGTCGGTGAGGTGATAGCTACCCCTTGTACAAGCAGAAAATTAGGGGTAGCAATCCTCCGAAGTAAAAACCTAACTTATGAGATCATTAAAATGGAACTAGATAAAGATGCTAGGTATATGATTGTCCAGATCCAGGTTAACACAGTTAAATTTGTAGTTTGTAATATCTATGCCCCAAATAAATTTTCTAAGGAATTCTGGAAAAAAATTAAGATTAAACTATTTCCATTTGTATCACCTAACCTGATTGCAGGAGGTGATTTTAATATGTCCCTAGTCCCTGAAATAGAAAGATTTAAAAAAAAAAATATGAAAGAGTATAATAAACAAGCTAAATACTTTAAAAATCTCTGTCATAAGCTCAAGTTAATCGATATATGGCGTATAAAAAACCCAGACCTACATACTTTTACATGCAAATCTAAGGCACATAAATCTTTTTTGAGAATTTACTTTCTATTGGTGGCTGAATCCCTCTCTATAATGAAGATTGAACCACAGATAAGTGATATTTCAGTATCAGATCATGCAATTATTTCACTTTCCTTCCAGATAGGGACTAGATCTAAAACTGGGACGCAAACTATTCCCTTCCCGCACTATCTGTATTATAACACTAGATTTTCTTACTGGTTAAAACAGAAATGGAGAGATTATTGTACGAATAATATCACATATCTGAATAAAATAGAAACTTTCTGGGAACCATCAAATGCAGTATTAAGGGGAGAAATTAAGTCATATGTACATGGTAGGAAAAAGAAAGCACTAACCAGGGAAATACAATTATCTAACCAAGTTAAAAATGCCTATAGGAAGTTTTATAACAACCCATCGGATTTAAACTGGGGAAACTATAATACAGCAAGACGAGAAAGGGACATAGTATTAAAACAAAAATATCAGGAAGAAGAGCAAAAAATTTGTATAAAGTTTAAAGGATTTTATGGTTGCTCGGCCAAGTATTTGGTCAATCTAGTCAAGAATAGAAGGAAGAAAAATTATATTATAGCCATCAGAAAAGATGACCAGAGGTGCACAGACTCTAGAGAGATCAGTAAACTATTTTTTAAGTACTACCAACAGCTATACACAAACATTAAGAGCGATAATTTGAATCAAGAATACTTTTGGTCACAAGTTATATTACCTAAAATTACAGAGGAACAACTCGCAGCACTTAATGCTCCAATCAAAATACAGGAGATAGTGAAGGCAATAAAGGAGGCTAAACTAAATAAGGCAGGAGACTATCTTCCGGTAGAATATCTGAAAATATTGGTAGAAGAAATTAGCTCTGTTCTAAAAAAACTTTTTAATAATTATTTTGTACATAATAACCCAATCTCAGTCCACTTTTCTGCAGCAAATATTACTTTAATACCAAAAAAAGGCAAAGATCTAGAAGACCTAGCTTCATATAGACCGATATCAGTTTTGAATGCAGACTATAAAATATTAACATCAATTGTGGCTGCTAGATTAATGTGCTGTCTGGAAAGAATCATTCAACCGGATCAAACGGGCTTCATGGCATCAAGGAAATCGTCTAACAATATCCGTAAAGTTACAATGTTTTTAGACTATATGTGGAACATAGAGAACATTAAAGGGGAACAACTAAAACATGATACAGCGTTACTAACACTTGATGCCGAGAAGGCCTTTGATTTGATTGAATGGGAATATCTGTTCAAAGCTCTGAAAAAATTTGGATTCAAAAACCATTTTGCACATTTTATTTACAACTTATATAGAAAACCGATATCCTTCCTTTTGATTAATGGCTCTATAACCAAGGCAATATCATTAAAAAAGGCACTAGACAGGGATGCCCACTTTCCCCCCTACTTTTTAATATTGCGCTTGAACCCCTGGTTATATGGTTAAGACAAGTATGTGTGGGGATTCCCATAGCTACACCAAGACTAAAAATCCTTCTATATGCTGATGACTTGTTAATCTTTCTATATAACACCCCTCAAGCAATACCTCTAATCTTAACTTGCTTAAACCTTTTTAGTACTTTCTCAGGATACAAAATAAATTACACTAAAAGTGAATTTATGTGGGTACAAAAGACTGCATCCAGTATACTTGAACTTCCATTTAAAGTGGTCGACTCTCTTGCATATCTAGGTATACATCTACATAAAAATCTGTATAATTGGTATAATTTAAATTTCCAAACACTCCTTCAAAAGATTAAGACTAACCTAGAAATATGGACAGCTTTTCAGCTGTCAATATCAGCAAGAGTCAGCCTTATTAAGACAATTATCTTTCCACAACTACTATACCCACTGCAGAACCTTCCGTTGCTTTTAAAAAACATCTGATACAAATAAAATAAATGCTATGTTTGCTAAATTTATCTGGCATGGTAGGAAAGCACGCATCTCTATTGATAAGTTTACCCAAAAACGTAACACAACTGGTCTTGCCTTACCCAATATAAGCTTTTACAATCTGGCTGCCCTGGTCAAAATTGCAATTGACTGGCTAGCAGAATCCAACTGGTTCTCTCAATCGATATTGAAAGCTATATTATCTATCCTTTTTCTTTGAAAGCTATCTTACATAATCCACCGGGTGAAATTCCTGGTAACATAGGTAGTCTAATTACTATCAATAATGTAGTGGTAGCATGGCGCAAATTCTGTGCCTTGATTGGAGCAAATTACTCTTTCTCTGAATATTTACCCATAATAGGTAATGCAGAATTTGTCCCTGGAAATAGTCAGAAAATATTTAAGATCTGGGAGGAGAAGGGTTTGAAATATATTCACCAACTCTTACTAGATATGGGTCAGATAGCAACATTTGAATATCTCATAATACAATTTGATCTTCCCAGAAATAGCTTGTTTGCCTATTTTCAAATACGACATTTTATTAACAGCAAGGACTGGGTACTTGACAGTAGTGGTCCATCCAGTAGTCCAGTAGTGGTCGGATATCAGAACATGTATTCAAAAATCTGTTGGGGGAACCTCATCTATATCATTAATATATAATATAATACTGGCTAAACAGAATCAAATTTTTCTAGATAAAATATACAATACATGGATACCCTACTTTCTGGATATGAACCATGAGAAAGTAAAGGCAAGTATCACTGCATTAAGTAAATATAGGGTCTCAATACATTGGAAAGAATCACACATGAAATTATTGAACAATTACTATCTTACCCCTGCTAGATTGAATAGAATGTTTTCAGCGCAAACATTCCTATGTCCACGCTGCTCATACTCGAAAGCAGACATTCTACATATGTTTGGTCTCTGCCCAAAGATCTATCAATTCTGGAATAAGGTCATTTACTGGCTTAATAAAAACTATAGGGTTGATATCTCCATTGGGCTTGAAGAGATCATATTTCTTAAAACCCAAACAGATAACCAAAGTCTGCATGGAATCTTATTGAATACAGTAATTTTATTGTCCAGACAATTAATATTGAAAGCCTGGAAGGGAAGAACAGCGCCTAGTTTCTCACTCTTTATTAGAGAAATACAGAATCAAATCATTTATGAATCGTTCCATATACAATTAACAGGGGAAAAAAAATAAAAAGTTTCTAGTAGGATTGCTCCCTATAATTAAAACTTACTCCCATCAAATACAAAGACGCATATTAAATCCTTTTCTGAGTTCTAATAGTTTTGCTGAATTGGTGCTGTTATATGAATTCCCAGCATCATGCATCTCACTATATAGAGAAGGAGCTTGACTGCCCGCGTTTCTGGCGAGTCTTCAGACTTGCCAGAAACAGCAGTTATGAAGCAGTGGTCACAAAGACCACTGCTCCATAACCTGTCTGTCTGCTCTGAGCATCAAAAATCAACCCGATCGAGTACGATCGTTTTGATTGACACCCTCCTGCTGGCAGCCGATTGGCTGCGAGTCTGCAGGGGGCGGCATTGCACCAGCAGTTCTTGTGAGCTGCTGGTGCAATGCTGAATACGGCGAGCGTATTGCTCGCTGTATTCAACGAGGTCTGGCGGACCTGATCCGCACTGTCGGATCAGGTCCGCCAGACCTTAATAACTAGAGGCCTCTGTGTAAATCTATGACCCGGAGTAGTGTGACATAATTAGGGGTTTGTGCTATGTGAGACAGGGGGGGACTAAATGTTAATTTTCTATACCTTTTTTTTTTCTTTTCTTTTTGTTTTGTAATTTGGGCAATATTATTCTCAGGGAAAAAGGAAAACAAAATGCAATCCAAGTTATACTCTTGAACAAGAAGGTAAAAATGATTGTGATGAGCTGAATTTCTGATGTTAAAGATTTTCAGCTAAAAACGTATGTTCATTTTTCTGTATCTTGTATTTCATGATTGGATTGTATTTAATAAATATATACTATAAAAAAGGTTAATTCTAAAGTTACAATTTGGTTTGCTTTGCAAAGAATATTGTAGCAGTTTAAACTTTATATATGTGTCTATAAATTTTAACTAATATAAAGAATTTAGGAATTTACATTAATTTTATTGTTTTGTATATGCATTTTATTGGGGGTTTGTTTAAAGAATAATCATTAAATATATTGTATTATAACCCGGCAATGTACTGACAAACACCCTCTAATAAATATACATTACAAAATACAATTACACTCATAATAGCACCATATAATAAAATGTATTAAAACATTTTTGAACAAAAAAGTTATAAGGGCTAAAAGATATGAGGTCTCAGGTGTTAGAAAAAAAAGCTGCAAAGGGCTTTACCATAGAGATACTTATATATACATGTCTAAAGATTTATATGTACGATTATATATATATATGTGTGTGTGTGTACATATGTATTTACATATATATATATATATATGTGTGTGTGTGTACATATGTTTTTACAGATATATATATATGTGTGTGTACATATGTATTTACAGATATATATATGTGTGTGTGTGTGTGTACATATGTATTTACAGATATATATGTGTGTGTGTACATATGTATTTACAGATATATATATGTGTGTGTGTGTGTGTACATATGTATTTACAGATATATATGTGTGTGTGTGTACATATGTATTTACAGATATATATATGTGTGTGTGTGTGTGTGTGTGTGTGTACATATGTATTTACAGATATATATGTGTGTGTGTGTACATATGTATTTACAGATATATATGTGTGTGTGTACATATGTATTTACAGATATATATATGTGTGTGTGTGTGTGTGTGTGTACATATGTATTTACAGATATATATATGTGTGTGTGTGTGTGTACATATGTATTTACAGATATATATGTGTGTGTGTGTATATATGTATTTACAGATATATATGTGTGTGTGTGTACATATGTATTTACAGATATATATATATGTGTGTGTGTGTGTGTGTACATATGTATTTACAGATATATATATGTGTGTGTGTGTGTACATATGTATTTACAGATATATATGTGTGTGTGTGTACATATGTATTTACAGATATATGTGTGTGTGTGTGTGTGTACATATGTATTTACAGATATATATATATGTGTGTGTGTGTGTGTGTGTACATATGTATTTACAGATATATATATGTGTGTGTGTGTGTGTACATATGTATTTACAGATATATATGTGTGTGTGTGTGTACATATGTATTTACAGATATATATATGTGTGTGTGTGTGTGTGTGTGTACATATGTATTTACAGATATATATGTGTGCGTGTGTGTGTACATATGTATTTACAGATATATATGTGTGTGTGTGTGCGTGTATGTGTACATATGTATTTACAGATATATATATATGTGTGTGTGTGTGTGTACATATGTTTTTACAAATATATATATGTGTGTGTGTGTACATATGTATTTACAGATATATATGTGTGTGTGTCTGTGTGTGTGTACATATGTTTTTACAGATATATATATATATATGTGTGTGTGTGTGTGTGTGTACATATGTATTTACAGATATATATATGTGTGTGTGTGTGTGTGTGTACATATGTTTTTACAGATATATATATGTGTGTGTGTGTGTGTACATATGTTTTTACAGATATATATATGTGTGTGTGTGTGTGTGTACATATGTATTTACAGATATATATATATGTGTGTGTGTGTGTGTACATATGTTTTTACAGATATATATATATGTGTGTGTGTGTGTGTACATATGTATTTACAGATATATATATTTGGGTGTGTGTGTGTGTACATATGTTTTTACAGATATATATATGTGTGTGTGTGTACATATGTTTTTACAGATATATATATGTGTGTGTGTGTGTGTGTACATATGTATTTACAGATATATATGTGTGTGTGTGTGTGTGTGTACATATGTTTTTACAGATATATATATGTGTGTGTGTGTGTGTACATATGTTTTTACAGATATATATGTGTGTGTGTGTGTGTGTACATATGTATTTACAGATATATATATGTGTGTGTGTGTGTGTGTGTACATATGTATTTACAGATATATATATGTGTGTGTGTGTGTACATATGTATTTACAGATATATATATGTGTGTGTGTGTGTGTACATATGTTTTTACAGATATATATATGTGTGTGTGTGTGTACATATGTATTTACAGATATATATGTGTGTGTGTGTACATATGTATTTACAGATATATATATGTGTGTGTGTGTGTGTACATATGTATTTACAGATATATATGTGTGTGTGTGTGTGTACATATGTATTTACAGATATATATATGTGTGTGTGTGTGTGTACATATGTATTTACAGATATATATGTGTGTGTGTACATATGTATTTACAGATATATATATGTGTGTGTGTGTGTGTACATATGTATTTACAGATATATATGTGTGTGTGTGTGTGTGTACATATGTATTTACAGATATATATATGTGTGTGTGTGTGTGTACATATGTTTTTACAGATATATATATGTGTGTGTGTGTGTGTACATATGTTTTTACAGATATATATATGTGTGTGTGTGTGTGTACATATGTATTTACAGATATATATGTGTGTGTGTGTGTGTACATATGTATTTACAGATATATATATGTGTGTGTGTGTGTGTGTACATATGTTTTTACATATATATATATGTGTGTGTGTGTGTGTGTACATATGTTTTTACAGATATATATATGTGTGTGTGTGTGTGTGTACATATGTTTTTACAGATATATATATGTGTGTGTGTGTGTGTACATATGTTTTTACAGATATATATATAAAAAAATTCATTAAAATTATGGGGGGAGATAAAAAACTGAAATTAAAATCCTCCATGTCTCAAAATTAAATCAATGTAAATATTTGCATAGGAAATTAGCACATCTAGGCAAGTATCCCCGCTCGATATAATACAATCCTAGAAGTGAATCTGCCCTCCTGGGTCAGCAGCCTGGGTGCAAAAATGAAATGAATATTTTAGCAAACAAATGCCCTCTCAGGTCTTGTTAGTAGTGGGTCATAAACTAATGTTTATTGACGTTTCAGGGTTCACACAGACCCCTTCATCTGATGAAAGGGTCTGTGTGAACCCCAAAACGTCAATAAACAATGGTTTATGACTCACTACTAACAACCTGAGAGTGCTTTTTTTTATAATATATATAAAACAACATTTTAAATTAGGGGAGGTAAAAAGTGAGTTTAAAATCCTCCACTACGCATAAAATAGAGAAAATAACTCATTGTGTAGCACATTAACAAATCTAGACAAGCCAGATATATATACACATATAAACAAATAAGTAAATATTTTCACACACACACACACACATATATATATATATATATATATATATATATATATATAAATATATATATATATATATATATATATATTTATATAAGTGCATTGGAGCACTTTGCTGTCATGTAGAAGAAAACATATTTATGCCATATTCATTTTTAATAAAGGTTTTAACTATGTATTTATTGTTAATATTTCACATCCCAATGTTCTGTACGTAGCAGAATATGTTAAGTATTTTTAAATATATATTGTTATATATCTGTATATATCAATACCTATATATCATGTAAATATAGGTATAAATATATATAGTACCAAATACCATCATATATATATATAAATATGCATTTATAAATAAATAGAAAATATTTTGCTATATGAAGAACATTGGCATGTGAAATATCAGGTTTGTTCAAGAGTGCAGTGTTTTTTTAGTTAGTTTTTTTTATTTTGAGGGGTTGGGAGGGAGGTTGGGTTTTAAATATTAAAGGGGTTAATGTTTTTTTTTTCCAACAAAAGACTTGTTTGCTTTATTGTAAGGCCCTACAAAATGCCCTTTTAAGGGCTCTTGATAGTTTATTTTTAGAAAAGTTCTTTTTATTTTGGAGTTGATTTTTTAGAGGGTTTTTTGGATAATTACTTTTTTTATTTTCTGTAAAATTAGGTTTTTGTTTTTTGTAATGTTAGGATATTTTATTTTTGGCAATAGTTTTTTTTTATTTTTAATAATTTTTTCAATTTTTGTAATGTTAGGTTTTTATTTTTAAAGGTTTTTATTTTTCAAGGTAGTTAATATTTTTTTTAGTAAATTTAAGGGTATTTTAAATTGGGTTAAGTTAGGGGGTGTTAAGTTAGGGGGTTTTGATGTTAGTTTTTAACTTTGCATTGTGGGGGGATGCCGGTTTATGGGTTAATAGTTTAAATTAGTGTTTTGGATATGGGGGATGATGGTATAGAGGTTAATAGTATTATAAAGTGTTTGAGGTGTGGGGGGTGGCAGTTTAGGGGTTAATAGTTTAAATTAGTGTTTGCGAAGTTGGGGGATGGAGGCTAAGGGGTTAATAGTTAATAATGGTGTTTGCAATGTGGTGGGATGGCAGTTTAGGGGTTAAATAGTATTATTAAGTGTTTGCGGTGTGGGGGATGGTGGTTTAGGGATTAATAGTTTGAATTAGTGTTTGTGATGTGGGGGGGTGGTTTAGGGGTTAATAAGTTATGAATTTACGTGTGCTTTGTAATGTATTTTTTTTTGTGTTTGTGCAACTTTTTATTTTCGGAAACCAGTTTACCACAGCTCTTAGATCACTGAAAGGATTGAAGCATAAAAGGCAATTGCGCTAGCACAATCACGATTTGGCTGAACTTGTAATATTAGCGGAATGAAAATGGCTTGCGAAATTGCGATTGTGCCAGTGCAAAACCTTTTGTGCCTCACTTGTAATCTAGACCAATGCGTTTCAAGGTAACAGACAAACCTATCAGGTGTAATAGAGAGTGTGTGTGTGTATACATGTATATTTTAACTGTAAATACAAAGGTTAAAGTCTAATCATTTATAGCAAAGAAATCTTTACATTCCTGTTTATTATTCGTTATTTGTTGTTATTATTATTGTTCATTAAATATTTGTTGTTATTATTCTTCATTATTCATATGTTCTTATTTATTTGTTGGTTTAGATACATTTCTGACTAGAAACAAACACCTAGATTTAGAGTTCTGCGATAGCCGTCAAAAGCAGCGTTAAGGGGTCCTAACACTGCTTTTGGCTGCCCGCTGGTATTTAGAGTCATGCAGTAAAGGGTCTAATACTCACTTTCAAGCCGCGACTTTTCCATACCGCAGATCCCCTTACGCCAATTGTGTATCCTATATTTTCAATGGGATCTTCCTAACGCTGGTATTTAGAGTCTTGGCTGAAGTGAGCGGTAGACCCTCTACCGATAAGACTCCTAACGCCAATAAAAGTCAGTAGTTAAGAGCTTTCTGGGCTAACATCGGTTTATAAAGCTCTTAACTACTGTGCTATAAAGTACACTAACACCCATAAACTACATATGTACCCCTAAACCGAGGTCCCCCCACATCGCCACCACTTTAATAAATATTTTTAACCTCTAATCTGCCGACCGCACATCGCCGCCACCTACATTATCCCTATGAACCCCTAATCTGCTGCCCCCAATATCGCAGACACCTACATAATATTTATTAACCCCTAATCTGCCCCCCCAACGTTGCCACCACCTAACTACAAGTATTAACCCCTAATCTGCCGACCAGACCTCGCCGCTACTCTAATAAATGTATTAACCCCTAAAGCTAAGTCTAACCCTAAAACTTCTAAAAGATTAGAAGAATATTAGGCTAATTACACCTATTCTAAGCCCCCTAATACAATAAAAAAGCCCCCCAAAATAATAAAGGTCCCTACCCTATTCTAAATTAAAAAGTAACCAGCTCTTTTACCAGCCCTTAAAAGGGCTTTTTGCGGGGTATGCCCCCAAAGTAATCAGCTCTTTTGCCTGTAAAAAAAAAATACAACCCCCCAACATTAAAACCCTCACCCATATACCCTTACTCTAACCCAAACCCCCCTTAAATAAACCTAACACTACCCCCCTGAAGATCTCCCTACCTTGAGTCGTCTTCACCCAGCCGGGCCGAAGTCTTCATCCGATGGGGCAGAAGAGGACATCGAGACCGGCAGAAGTCTTCATCCTATCCGGGCAGAAGAGGACATCCAGACCGGCAGACATCTTCATCCAAGCGGCATCTTCTATCTTCATCCATCCGACGAGGAGCGGCTCCACCTTCAAGACCTCCAGCGCGGAACATCCTTCTTCCCCGACGACTACCTGTCGAATGAAGGTTCCTTTAAGTGACGTCATCAAAGATGGCATCCCTCGAATTCCGATTTGCTGATAGGATTCTATCAGCCAATCAGAATTAAGGTAGGAAAAATCTGAATCAGATTCAAGTTCAATCCGATTGGCTGATCCAATCATCCAATCAGATTGAGCTCGCATTCTATTGGCTGTTCCGATCAGCCAATAGAATGCAAGCTCAATCTGATTGGCGGATTCAATCAGCCAATCAGATTTTTCCTACCTTAATTCCGATTGGCTGATAGAATCCTATCAGCCAATCGGAATTCGAGGGACGCCATCTTGGATGACGTCACTTAAAGGAACCTTCATTCGTCGGGTAGTCGTCGGGGAAGAAGGGTGTTCCGCGCCGGAGGTCTTGAAGATGGAGCCGCTCCTTGTCCGATGGATGAAGATAGAAGATGCTGCTTGGATTAAGATGTCTGCCGGTCCGGATGTCCTCTTCTGCCCAGATAGGATGAAGACTTCTGCCGGTCTGGATGTCCTCTTCTGTCCCATCGGATGAAGACTTCGGCCCGGCTGGGTGAAGATGACTCAAGGTAGGGAGATCTTCAGGGGGGTAGTGTTAGGTTTATTTAAGGGGGGTTTGGGTTAGAGTAGCAGTATGTGGGTGGTGGGTTTTAATGTTTGAGGGGGGGGTTGTATTTTTTTTTACAGGCAAAAGAGCTGATTACTTTAGGGCATGCCCAGCAAAAAGCCCTTTTAAGGGCTGGTAAAAGAGCTGGTTACTTTTTAATTTAGAATAGGGTAGGGACCTTTATTATTTTGGGGGGCTTTTTTATTTTATTAGGGGGCTTAGAGTAGGTGTAATTAGCCTAATATTCTTGTAATCTTTTTTTATTTTTTGTAATTTGGTGTTTGTTTTTTTTGTAATTTAGTTTAGTTTATTTAATTGTATGTAATTGTAGGTAATTTATTTAATTAATTTATTGATAGTGTAGTGTTAGGTTTAATTGTAACTTAGGTTAGGATTTATTTTACAGGTAATTTTGTAATTATTTTAACTAGGTAGCTATTAAATAGTAAATAAAGGGCGAACCGGGCGAACCGCCATTGACTTCAATAGGCAGGCGAATTTTAAAACCCACAGGGACTCTTTCTGGCCACAATAGTGATGGAAAAGTTGTTTCAAGGGGACTAACACCGGAGGGGGATCCATGTCAAAACTCCCATGGAAAATTACATAGTTGATGCAGAGTCTGGTTTTAAGCAATAAAGGGCATAAATCACCTAACATTGCTAAATAGTTTGGAATAACGTGCTTTAAAACATCAGGTATGATGTTGTATCGATCAGGTAGTATAAGGGTTACGCCCGCTTCACAGTGACAGACCAAACTCCTCGTTTAAAGGGACAGTCTACACCAGAATTTTTATTGTTTTAAAATATAGATAATCCCTTTATTACCCATTTCCCAGTTTTGCATAACTAACACGTTTATAATAATATACTTTTAACCTCTGTGATTATCTTGTATCTAAGCCTCTACAAACTGCCCCTTTTTTCAGTTCTTTTGACAGCAGTCTAGCCAATCAGTGCCTGCTCCCAGATAACTTCTCGTGCACGAGCACAGTGTTATCTATATGAAATATGTGAACTAACACCCTCTAGTGGTGAAAAACTGTTAAAATGCAATCTGAAAGAGGTGGGCTTAAAGGTCTAAGAAATTAGCATATGAACCTCCTAGGTTAAGCTTTCAACTAAGAATACCAAGAGAACAAAGCAAAATTGGTGATAAAAGTAAATTGGAAAATTGTTTAAAATCACATGCTCTATCTGAATCATGAAAGTTTATTTGTCCCTTTAACGCACCGCAAACAACGCAAACAGTCCATTTGCACAACCGCAAACTCCCTATTTGCACAAGATACGATAGATAGATTTGATAGATAAATAGATAGATTTAATAGATAGATAATTTCCCAGACAGAGAATTACAAGACGTGCGATCTGGGACCATTGGTAAGGTTCCCAGAGGCAGTTGCGGCGCCCGAGGCTCTGATTAGAACAGAGCACTCTGGAACGTATCTGCCCTTGGCCGAAATCGGAACATTCTTTAGCTTTCTGTCTGTCGGCCAAATGTCCGTCTGCCAAATGTCCTTCTGCATTTTGTCAGAGCACCGCGTGCAATCTACTGTGCCCCCAGATATGAGTGGTGTGTTAAGTAGTACTATTCTGATCAGTTTAATCCCTGTTATGTCCCCTATCAGGGGACGTGTATATGGCATGGATATGTATATGGCATGGCCGAAACACAAGTGGCTGTCAGATAACAGTCAGGCCACGAGATAGAGTTGATAGAAATATAGATAGATACATAGATTGTCTGGCCACGAGATAGATAGATTTGATAGATACATAGATTAGATAGATAGATCAATAGATGCAATAGATACATTTGATAGATATGATAGATAGATAGATTTGATAGATAAATAGATAGATTTGATAAATAGATAATTTCCCAGACAGAGAATTACAAGACGTGCAATCTGGGACTCATGGTAAGGTTCCCAGAGGCAGTTGCGGTGCCAGGGGACGTGTATATGGCATGGATTTTAGGAACCGGGAGATGGAAAAAGATGCTTGGTCGGTCCTCCTGCTTCAAATTTGGGGCACTGTGCGTGCAATCTATTGTGCCACCAGATATGAGTGGTGTTTTAAGTAGTACTATTCTGATTAGTTTAATCCCTGTTATGTCCCCTATCAGGGGAGGTGTATATGGCATGGATATGTATATGGCATGGCCGAAACACAAGTGGCTGTCAGATAACAGTCAGGCCACGAGATAGAGTTGATAGAAATATAGATAGATACATAGATTAGATAGATCAATAAATGCAATAGATACATTTGATAGATACGATAGATAGATTTGATAGATACATAGATAGATTTGATAGATAGATAATTTCCCAGACAGAGAATTACAAGACGTGCGGTCTGGGACCCATGGTAAGGTTCCCAGAGACAGTTGCGGCGCCAGGGGATGTGTATATGGCATGGATTTTAGGAACCGGGAGATGGAAAAAGATGCTTGGTCGGTCCTCCTGCTTTAAATTTGGGGCACTGCGCGTGCAATCTACTGTGTCACCAGATATGAGTGGTGTGGTTTTTCAAGCCACAGTGCAGCACCAGAGGCCAGAAAAATTTGGCATGCACACATGCCTGAAAAATTAGGTATTGTTGCAGCCGCTGTTGTAGCAGCGGCCAGAAAAATTGATGTTTGTTTCCCAGGCAGAAAGTGACCTAAAACATTGTGGCTTGAACCCTAGTTGGTGGCGGATAAGTCACGCAAGTAATCCGGCATTCGAAGATAAAATACAGCAACGTGTGGACCATTTTAAGCCCAAGGCAGCTCATGTCATCAGGCCTTTTTTAGTCGAATGTATCGCCCAATGTCAGTCCCTTCGGGATCCATCCCTCATTCATCTTCATAAAGGTGAGGTAATCTAGACTTTTTTGACCTAGGCGACTTCTCTTCTCAGTGACAATACCTCCTGCTGCACTGAAGGTCCTTTCTGACAGGACACTTGAAGCGGGGCAGGCCAGAAGTTCTATCGCAAATTGGGATATCTCAGGCCACAGTTCAAGCTCCTCAGAGTGTCGAGATCTGCAGTTAAGGCGAGGTAGTCTGCTACCTGTCGGTCGAGTCATTCTCTGAGGGTGGACCCCAAAGGGCTGTGGCAATACATAGGACTTAAAAAGCTCTGCATGTCCTCCATCAACAACACGTCTGGAAAGCATCCTGTCCTTGCCGGCGTGGTCGTGGGAGTCGGAGGATTACTTTCACCTCTTCCCCTGTTAGATTCCCGTTGTGCTGCGACATCACCCTGATACGCTGTGTAAAGCATACTTTTTAATTTATTTTGGAACTGCTGCATCCTTTCCGACTTGCGGTAATTCGGTAACATTTCAGGCACTTTATGCTTATACCGGGGGTCTAGTAGCGTGGACACCCAGTACAGGTCGTTCTCCTTCAGCTTTTTAATACTAGGGTCCCTCAACAGGCACGACAGCATGAAAGACCCCATTTGCACAAGGTTGGATGCCGAGCTACTCATGTCCCGTTCCTCGTCCTCAGTGATCTCACTGAAAGTATCTTCTTCCCTCCAGCCACGTACAACACCACGGGTACCAGATAGGTGATAACGAGCAACCTGGGATGCCTGTTGTGGTTGGTCTTCCTCCTCCTCCTCAAAGCCACATTCCTCCTCTGACTCCTCTTCCTCACAATCCTCTTCCAGCGTTGCCGCTGGTCCAGCAAGCGATGCTGATAAGGCTGTTTCTGGTGGTGATGGTGACCACAACTCTTCCTCTTCACACTCATCTACGGCCTGATCCAGCACTCTTTGCAGGGCATGCTCCAGTAAGAAAGCAAATGGTATGATGTCGCTGGTGGTGCCTTCAGTGCGACTGACTAGGTTTGTCACCTCCTCAAAAGGACGCATGAGCCTACAGGCATTGAGCATGAGCGTCCAGTAACGTGGCAAAAAAATTCCCAGCTCCGCAGAGGCTGTCCTAGCACCCCGGTAATACAAATACTCGTTAATGGCTTTTTCTTGTTGGAGCAGGCGGTCGAACATTAGGAGTGTTGAATTCCAACGTGTCGGGCTGTTGCAAATCAAGCGTCTCACTGGCATCTTGTTTCGCCGCTGGATATCGGAAAAGTGCGCCATGGCCATGTAGGAACGCCTGAAATGGCCACACACCTTCCTGACCTGCTTCAGGATGTCCTGTAAGCCTGGGTACTTATGCACAAAGTGTTGTACGATCAGATAACACACATGTGCCATGCACGGCACATGTGTCAACTTGCCCAATTTCAATGGCGCCACCAAATTACTTCTGTTGTCAGAAACCACTTTGCCAATCTCCAGTTGGTGCGTTCAGGGCAGACAGGAGTGCTGGTCCGGTGTGACTCTCTGCTATCAGGCAAGTCAACCCCAAGACGGCGTGACACTGCCATATCCGGGATGTGGAATAGTACCTGGGGAGCTGGGGGGATGCCGTTGATGTGGAGCAAGACACAGAAGCAGAAGAGGAGGTTATGGAAGAGGATGGAGTAGGAGGAGTAGAGGAGGTGGCAGCAGGCCTGCCTACAAGTCGTGGCGGTGTCACCAAATCCTCTGCAGAGCCACGCATTCCATGCTTGTCAGCCATCAGCAGGTTTACCCAATGCACAGTGTAGGTGATATACCTGCCCTGACCATGCTTTGCAGACCAGCTTATCAGTGGTCAGATGGACCCTTGCCTCAACACTGTGTGCCAGACATGCCATTAATTCCTTACGCACAATCGAGTACAGGTTGGGGATTGCCTTTTGTGAAAAGAAATTTTGGCCGGGTACCTTCCACTGCGGTGTCCCAATAACTACACATTTTTGAACGCCTCAGACTCCACCAGCTTGTATAGTAAAAGCTGGCGGGCTAAGAGTTCAGACAAGCTAGCTGTCAGACGCCGGGCAAGGGGGTGACTTTGTGACATTGGCTACTTACGCTCAAACATGTCCTTGACAGACACCTGACTGTGGGCAGATTAGCAGGAAATGCTCCGGAAGAGAGACGGATTGGCGGATGGTTCAGAGGGGGCAAGGAGGACAGCAGTGGTTGACATGGCTGAAGATGCTGGACCAGGAGGAGGATGGCGGCTTTGAGTTTGTGTGCTGCTTCTACTCATGTATTGATCCCATAGGCATTTGTGATGTGTGATCATGTGCCTTCGCAAAGCAGTTGTACCTAGGTGGGTGTTGGACTTCCCACGACTCAGTTTCTTTTGGCACAGGTTGCAAATGGCATCGCTGTTGTCAGAGGCAGACACACACAAAAAATGCCACACTGCTGAGCTCTGCGATGATGGCATTCTGGTGGTGGCAACAGCATGCGTTGATTGGTGTGCTGTCTGGCTGACCCCGGGTGCTGATGCATGCTGTCTGACTGTGCCATTAGCTCCTTGCGACCACCTCCCCCTGCTTCCAACTCGTCTCCTCCTCCTCCTCCTCTCTGTCTCCTCATCTGAACTTTCCCCCTGTTCTTCTTCTCTTCTAGCGGGCACCCACGTGACATCCACGGACGCATCGTCATCATCAACCGTTTCACTTCTTTCTGACAAATCAACAAAGGAAGCAGCAGCGGGTACAACATCATCATCATCACACCATACGTCCATGTCTGTAATGCTGTCTGACTGAGACATATCACTGTTATTTACATCCTCTGTCAATGATGCTTGCGCATCACTCATTTCTTCCAACTGATGTGTAAATAACTCCTCTGACAGATCAAGTGAAGCGGCTGTGGTGCTAGAGTTGGTGGTGGCGGCAGGCGGATGAGTGGTAACTTGAGAGGTGCCCGAAGCTAAGCTGGAGGAGGATGGTGCATCAAGGTTCGGAGCGGAAGCTATAGAAGATTGGGTGTCCTGTGTTAAAAAGTCAACTATGTCCTCAGAACTTTTCGAGTTCATGGTACGTGGCCTCTCAACACTGGGCATTATTCTAGGGCCAAAGGGAATCACAGCACCACGACCACAACGGCACCTGCGGGGTAGCCTGCCTCTGCCAGTCATTTTTTTTTAAATGTACACTTACACTACTATTAAACAAGATATGAGTGGTGGCACTGGGCAAGTGGGCACAGTATATGCTGTGAGCCTGACACAAAAAAGCAGACTGATGTTTCACAGTCCAAAAAGTTTTTTTGTTTTAAATGTACACTTACATTACTATTAAACGAGATATGAGTGGTGGCACTGGGCAAGTGGGCACAGTATACACTGTGAGCCTGACACAAAAAAGCAGACTGATGTTTCACATTCCAAAAAGTTTTTTTTGTTTTAAATGTACACTTACACTACTATTAAACAAGGTATGAGTGGTGGCACTGGGCAAGTGGGCACAGTATACGCTGTGAGCCTGACACAAAAAAGCAGACTGATGTTTTACAGTCCAAAAAGTTTTTTTTTTTTAAATGTACACTTACACTACTATTAAACAAGATATGAGTGGTGGCACTGGGCAAGTGGGCACAGTATACGCTGTGAGCCTGGCACACACGCTGGCAGGCAGGAAATTGCAATTAGATTACACAAGCAGACTGATGTTTCACAGTCAAAAAAGTTTTTTTTTTTTAAATTTACACTACTGTTAACACAGATATGAGTGGTGGCACTGGACAAGTGGGCCTGGCACACACACTGGCAGGCAGGCAACTGCAATTAGATTACACTAGCAGACTGATGTTTCACAGTCCAAAAAGTTTTTTTTTTTAAATTTACACTACTGTTACATCAGATATGAGTGGTGGCACTGAGCAAGTGGGCCTGGCACACATGCTGGCAGGCAACTGCAATTAGATTACACAAGCAGACTGATGTTTCACAGTCAAAAAAGTTTTTTTTTTTTAATTTACACTACTGTTACACCAGATATGAGTGGTGGCACTGGGCAAGTGGGCACAGTATATGCTGTGAGCCTGGTACACACGCTTTCAGGCAAGCAACTGCAATTAGATTACACTAGCAGACTGATGTTTCACAGTCAAAAAAGTTTTTTTTTAAATTTACACTACTGTTACAACAGATATGAGTGGTGGCACTGGGCAAGTGGGCCTGGCACACACACTGGCAGGCAGGCAACTGCAATTAGATTACACTAGCAGACTGATGTTTCACAGTCCAAAAAGTGTTTTTTTTTAAATTTACACTACTGTTACATCAGATATGAGTGGTGGCACTGAGCAAGTGGGCCTGGCACACACGCTGGCAGGCAACTGCAATTAGATTACACAAGCAGACTGATGTTTCACAGTCAAAAAAGTTTTTTTTTTTAATTTACACTACTGTTACACCAGATATGAGTGGTGGCACTGGGCAAGTGGGCCTGGCACACACGATGGCAGGCAGGCAACTGCAATTAGATTACACTAGCAGACTGATGTTTCACAGTCAAAAGTGGGCACAGTATACGCTGTGAGCCTGGCACACATGCTGGCAGGCAGGCAACTGCAATTAGATTACACTAGCAGACTGTTTCACAGTCAAAAAAGATTTTTTTTTAAATTTATACTACTGTTACACCAGATATGAGTGGTGGCACTGGGCAAGTGGGCCTGGCACACACGCTGGCAGGCAGGCAACTGCAATTAGATTACACAAGCAGACTGATGTTTCACAGTCAAAAAAGTTTTTTTTTTTTAATTTTACACTACTGTTACACCAGATATGAGTGGTGGCACTGGGCAAGTGGGCCTGGCACACACGATGGCAGGCAGGCAACTGCAATTAGATTACACTAGCAGACTGATGTTTCACAGTCAAAAAAGTTTTTTTTTTTAAATTTACACTACTGTTACACCAGATATGAGTGGTGGCACTGGGCAAGTGGGCCTGGCACACATGCTGGCAGGCAGGCAACTGCAATTAGATTACACTAGCAGACTGATGTTTCACAGTAAAAAAAGTTTTTTTTTTTTTTTAAATTTACACTACTGTTACACCAGATACAAGTGGTGGCCCTGGGCAAGTGGGCCTGGCACACACGCTGGCAGGCAGGCAACTGCAATTAGATTACACTAGCAGACTGATATTTCACAGTCAAAAAAGTTTTTTTCTTTTATATTTACACTACTGTTACAACAGATATGAGTGGTGGCAGGGGGCAAGTGGGCCTGGCAGGCAGGCAACTGCAATTAGATTACACTGGAAAAAAAAAAACAGACTGATGTTCTAGCCCTAAAAAGGGCTTTTTGGGGTGCTGTCCTTACAGCAGAGATCAGATGAGTCCTTCAGGACTGTAGTGGACACTGAATACACTAGCCTAGCTATCAATTTCCCTATTAAATCAGCAACAGCTACACTGTCCCTCCTCTCACTAAGAAAGCAGCTTCGGAATGAATCTAAAATGGCTGCTGTCCAGGAGCTTGAAGGGTCTGGGAGGGAGGGTCAGCTGCTGATTGGCTGAAATGTGTCTGCAGACTGTGAGATACAGGGTCAACAGTGGTAAAGAATATGAAAATATCCCAGCGCCTACTAGAACCTTATCGGCCTAGGGGGGTGATACCTAGTTATCACCTGGAGAAATAGTAAATAGGAGGTAAATCCCAGGCGCCAATATATGGCTAAGGTTTAAAGTGTTAAAAATGTTTATTACAGCTCGTCATATAATGTTAAAATGTAGTTAAATTACAAGGCTAAAAAGCATGGATCCACGCTATACAATAAAAGATAATAATGGTAGAAAATAACAGTATACAATAGGACAATTGGACATAGAACAGTATAAACAATAGTGCTATACAGTGACTTGGTGCAATACTCCAAGTGAGCTAAAACTGGGGTGATGACGTCAGGGGTTGCAATAAGAAAGGCCAATACAAACAGTGAAAAAATCCATCAGAAAATCAAAAATCAAATATCAAGATAAAAAATAGTGTCCAATGGGAAGTTAACGTCCAAAGTGGAAAAAATGTGTATCCTTAAAAAGTCAGTGCAAGAGGTAGTCAGTACGTGAGAAAATTTCAAAATTTTCAAAATTTTAACCTTGATCCAAAATAAATCCGATGCGATGCTCCTATTTAGTGTGCTTCCGAAAAAGGTAGAAAAAATATAGAAAAAATATAGAAAAAATATAGAATATTAGTGTAGGTGTGGCCAGCCTGGAGTGGCTGGAGTGGTGAAGGTGAGAGCACACTCAATGACACAGTGCAGACAATTCCAAAAATAAAAATATAAATAAAAAAATTAAAAATTCAGGGGAAAAAAAAAATATATATATATATATATAAAACCTGTGGAGAGAAAGATAAAAACAATGTGTAGAATGATCACAATATGTTCCTCAAATGAAATAAGGCTTACCAGTGTTGTCTACGCGTTTCGGCCTTCTCTGGGCCTTTATCAAGACTGGTGTGTGTTACTTACTGATGGCCTTATATAGGGGATGTGTAATTACAACCGGAAGTGCTTTGGTTTAGCCACTTCCGGTTTGGCAATTTCTGTATTTCTCACAAAATAAGTCTAATATGTTATTACTTAACATAGTTGGTACATCAAAAGTTGCTGCTGTATTCTATTACTAGTATTTTGAGGGGTCTTTGTTTATGATTTCTATATGTTTGTAAGTACGCTATATTTGTTAGTGATGTCACCTCCGGTTTGGGCACTTCCGGTTTGACGATTTTCATTTCTGTATTTCTCACAAAATAAGTCTAATATGTTATTCCTTAACATAGTTGGTACATCAAAAGTTGCTACTGTATTCTATTGCTAGTATTTTGAGGGGTCTTTGTTTATGATTTATATATGTTTGTAAGTACGCTATATTTGTTAGTGACGTCACTTCCGGTTTGGGCACTTCCGGTTTGACGATTTTCATTTTTATCAGAAATAATAAAACTGGATCAGATAGGTTATTTCTTATCATAACTAATATATTAGAGATTGCTGTTTTGTGTTATTAGTATTTCAAAGGTCTTTATTTATGCTTTATCTCATGTGTGTAAATACGCTGTGTTTGTTTGTGACGTCACTTCCGGTTTAGCTATATCCGGTTTGACGTTATTTGTATTGGTCATGAAAAGTTAATAAATAAATTAGTCTGCTAGTCTTTTTATTATTATTGTTATTATGGCAATTGATAGATAGATAAATGCTTTGGTTAAGTTTGTGATATTTGAAAGATCAATGTTTATGATCTATCGTTTGTGTTTAAATCCTCCTTATTATCTATGGCGTCACTTCCTATTGTCAATATGTTTATTAAAAGTATGACATAAATAAATTCCAGTGTACATGATAAGTGTTTCTTTCGAATCATTTATGCGCTAAATTTATCCCTAGGGAGTTGGCGATGAGCCTTTCATCATCAGTGTATTTTATAACTTATATTCAAGTTATGTTCTGATCTGGGGACTAATATATAAATGGATTGAGTAATATCTCCATAGAGGGTTGGAGCAAAAGGGTAAAGGGTTAAACACCAAATAGTTCAGATATTTAGAATAGTTTCAGTCTTGTGTATTGTGTGTAATCCCTCATAAGGATGAATGTTATTTGAATTAATTAATATGAAAATAAAATGAATAAAAATAGAAATTAACCATAAGTATATATAAAAAGATAAACTGGACTTTTATGCTTATAGTATATTTTGATTATATTTTAAATATAGTGTTCTCGGTATGATTAATATCGCTGAATCATCATTTCGGGGGTGTGGTCTTGGGGAAAAGATGTTCTTTGTTTATTGGATCTCAGAGATATGATTGGTTAACGAAATTTTTAATACCAGTATACTGGATAGAATATGCTGGATTGAGTGTTGGTCAGGTATGAAAATGTTCCAATCTTTTGAGAATGTGTGCTATTTCTAGCTATTTTCATAGACTGAAGTATAAACTTATGTGCGATGCTGGTTGAAATATCAACGTGATCAAATTGGCTGAGCTTGCAGGGAAAGCAGATTTTGTTAGCGTATCTTTGTATTTACATAAAATATTGCTATTTGTTTTCAGGGACTGTAGGAGGAATGAAAATAATAAAAGGAGGCCTGGTGTCTAGTGTATGGCTCGGTTTCTTATAGTTGGTTGAGGGATTTGATTACATCAAATTGCGTTAGCTTGAATTTTGGAACTTCATATAGAAGACTGTTGTTATTCTTAATATAAATTGATTCCATATGGAGACCAGTGCCTTAGAGAAGGAGATTGAGGGGTAAGGATTATAGTGAGGTTGGGGTTTTTAGTAAATAGTTTCTGGTAAAAGCTTCTGTGCTTTTAGATCAACAGAGTTTATCTCCTTCTTTATGGAGAGAAGTACCTTTGTAATGGGCAATCAGACTTAGGGAAAAATAGTGAAGAGTCAGCCTTAGGGAAAAGTACCCCGAGGGGAGAGGATCGTTTTGTGGGTGTAGAGATGTTATATCATATTAAATAAATGAGAGAGGTCTTCTTTATTGTTTAACCCCTTGGGGTACAGACAGTCCAGGTTAAAGATCCACTTTGACTCAGCGGTTAGTAATTTTTTTGTGTAATTGCCGCCTCTCCAATCTTTTCGTACCTTCTTTATGCCCATATATGTCAAGTCCTTTATATTTCCCTTGTGTTTGCTTGTAAAGTGTCTGTATAAAGCGGTATCCATGTTTAGTTTTTCAATAAGTCGTAAATGTTCCCGTATCCTTTCTCTCAAGGACCTCGAGGTTTGGCCCACGTATTGTAGACCACATGAACATTGCAGTATGTAAATCACTCCGCTGTCCTGACATCTGATCAGTTCATGTATTTTGTATCTTTCTTTTGTGTTGAAACTGTAAAATGTGTTGGATTTAATACCGTTTTTGCATGCTTTACAAGATCCACAAGGGAAGAAGCCTTTCACTTCTTTTCCGAATGTGTCTCTGATACCCAGATACTTCTTTTTTTCTATACTGGGAGCGAGTCTATTCTGTAAGTTCCTGGTTTTCCTGTATACGAATTTGGGTCTTTCTGGAATTTTTTCACCAATCAGGTCATCTTCTTTTAAAATTGACCAGTGTTTTTGAAATATTTTTTCGATGATGCTCTTATTCTCGCTGTATTCTGTAATCATTAATATATTGAGGGAGTCGTCTTCTGTCCGTGGTGTTTTTTCTTTATATTTCAAAAGTTCATTTCTATCGATGTTGTTTACTTCTTCGCTTTTCTGTTCCAATAGACTCTCCTTGTAACCTCTCTCCAGGAACTTTGTTTTGATGATTTTGGCTTGTTGATTCCATTTTTCTTCTGTCGAGCAGTTCTTCTTAATCCTTACCAGTTGTCCTTTCGGTATGTTCTCCTTCCAATTTCTATGGTGACAGCTCATGTTGTGAATGTATGTATTACTGTCTACTGCTTTGAAGTGGGTAGAGGTTTCAATCTTACCATCTGTGACCTCTATTTTTAGATCCAGGAAGATGAGTTCGGTTTTACTCCATGAGTGAGTGAATTTCAGACTGTTGGTGCTTCTGTTCATGACCTATTCATGGGAAAATGGGAAAACATCTTCTGGGACTCATGCCCGGCAGGCGCGGACCTGGTCCTCTATCGCCGCTATATAGATGACATCATTATCATCTGGAAAGGGACCCAGGAGGACCTGAACTACACCATTGAAGTCATGAACAGAAGCACCAACAGTCTGAAATTCACTCACTCATGGAGTAAAACCGAACTCATCTTCCTGGATAAATAGAGGTCACAGATGGTAAGATTGAAACCTCTACCCACTTCAAAGCAGTAGACAGTAATACATACATTCACAACATGAGCTGTCACCATAGAAATTGGAAGGAGAACATACCGAAAGGACAACTGGTAAGGATTAAGAAGAACTGCTCGACAGAAGAAAAATGGAATCAACAAGCCAAAATCATCAAAACAAAGTTCCTGGAGAGAGGTTACAAGGAGAGTCTATTGGAACAGAAAAGCGAAGAAGTAAACAACATCGATAGAAATGAACTTTTGAAATATAAAGAAAAAACACCACGGACAGAAGACGACTCCCTCAATATATTAATGATTACAGAATACAGCGAGAATAAGAGCATCATCGAAAAAATATTTCAAAAACACTGGTCAATTTTAAAAGAAGATGACCTGATTGGTGAAAAAATTCCAGAAAGACCCAAATTCGTATACAGGAAAACCAGGAACTTACAGAATAGACTCGCTCCCAGTATAGAAAAAAAGAAGTATCTGGGTATCAGAGACACATTCGGAAAAGAAGTGAAAGGCTTCTTCCCTTGTGGATCTTGTAAAGCATGCAAAAACGGTATTAAATCCAACACATTTTACAGTTTCAACACAAAAGAAAGATACAAAATACATGAACTGATCAGATGTCAGGACAGCGGAGTGATTTACATACTGCAATGTTCATGTGGTCTACAATACGTGGGCCAAACCTCGAGGTCCTTGAGAGAAAGGATACGGGAACATTTACGACTTATTGAAAAACTAAACATGGATACCGCTTTATACAGACACTTTACAAGCAAACACAAGGGAAATATAAAGGACTTGACATATATGGGCATAAAGAAGGTACGAAAAGATTGGAGAGGCGGCAATTACACAAAAAAATTACTAACCGCTGAGTCAAAGTGGATCTTTAACCTGGACTGTCTGTACCCCAAGGGGTTAAACAATAAAGAAGACCTCTCTCATTTATTTAATATGATATAACATCTCTACACCCACAAAACGATCCTCTCCCCTCGGGGTACTTTTCCCTAAGGCTGACTCTTCACTATTTTTCCCTAAGTCTGATTGCCCATTACAAAGGTACTTCTCTCCATAAAGAAGGAGATAAACTCTGTTGATCTAAAAGCACAGAAGCTTTTACCAGAAACTATTTACTAAAAACCCCAACCTCACTATAATCCTTACCCCTCAATCTCCTTCTCTAAGGCACTGGTCTCCATATGGAATCAATTTATATTAAGAATAACAACAGTCTTCTATATGAAGTTCCAAAATTCAAGCTAACGCAATTTGATGTAATCAAATCCCTCAACCAACTATAAGAAACCGAGCCATACACTAGACACCAGGCCTCCTTTTATTATTTTCATTCCTCCTACAGTCCCTGAAAACAATTAGCAATATTTTATGTAAATACAAAGATACGCTAACAAAATTTGCTTTCCCTGCAAGCTCAGCCAATTTGATCACGTTGATATTTCAACCAGCATCGCACATAAGTTTATACTTCAGTCTATGAAAATAGCTAGAAATAGCACACATTCTCAAAAGATTGGAACATTTTCATACCTGACCAACACTCAATCCAGCATATTCTATCCAGTATACTGGTATTAAAAATTTCGTTAACCAATCATATCTCTGAGATCCAATAAACAAAGAACATCTTTTCCCCAAGACCACACCCCCGAAATGATGATTCAGCGATATTAATCATACCGAGAACACTATATTTAAAATATAATCAAAATATACTATAAGCATAAAAGTCCAGTTTATCTTTTTATATATACTTATGGTTAATTTCTATTTTTATTCATTTTATTTTCATATTAATTAATTCAAATAACATTCATCCTTATGAGGGATTACACATAATACACAAGACTGAAACTATTCTAAATATCTGAACTATTTGGTGTTTAACCCTTTACCCTTTTGCTCCAACCCTCTATGGAGATATTACTCAATCCATTTATATATTAGTCCCCAGATCAGAACATAACTTGAATATAAGTTATAAAATACACTGATGATGAAAGGCTCATCGCCAACTCCCTAGGGATAAATTTAGCGCATAAATGATTCGAAAGAAACACTTATCATGTACACTGGAATTTATTTATGTCATACTTTTAATAAACATATTGACAATAGGAAGTGACGCCATAGATAATAAGGAGGATTTAAACACAAACGATAGATCATAAACATTGATCTTTCAAATATTACAAACTTAACCAAAGCATTTATCTATCTATCAATTGCCATAATAACAATAATAACAAAAAGACTAGCAGACTAATTTATTTATTAACTTTTCATGACCAATACAAATAACGTCAAACCGGATATAGCTAAACCGGAAGTGACGTCACAAACAAACACGGCGTATTTACACACATGAGATAAAGCATAAATAAAGACCTTTGAAATACTAATAACACAAAACAGCAATCTCTAATATATTAGTTATGATAAGAAATAACCTATCTGATCCAGTTTTATTATTTCTGATAAAAATGAAAATCGTCAAACCGGAAGTGCCCAAACCGGAAGTGACGTCACTAACAAATATAGCGTACTTACAAACATATATAAATCATAAACAAAGACCCCTCAAAATACTAGCAATAGAATACAGTAGCAACTTTTGATGTACCAACTATGTTAAGGAATAACATATTAGACTTATTTTGTGAGAAATACAGAAATGAAAATCGTCAAACCGGAAGTGCCCAAACCGGAGGTGACATCACTAACAAATATAGCGTACTTACAAACATATAGAAATCATAAACAAAGACCCCTCAAAATACTAGTAATAGAATACAGCAGCAACTTTTGATGTACCAACTATGTTAAGTAATAACATATTAGACTTATTTTGTGAGAAATACAGAAATTGCCAAACCGGAAGTGGCTAAACCAAAGCACTTCCGGTTGTAATTACACATCCCCTATATAAGGCCATCAGTAAGTAACACACACCAGTCTTGATAAAGGCCCAGAGAAGGCCGAAACGCGTAGACAACACTGGTAAGCCTTATTTCATTTGAGGAACATATTGTGATCATTCTACACATTGTTTTTATCTTTCTCTCCACAGGTTTTATATATATATATATATATTTTTTTTTTCCCCTGAATTTTTAATTTTTTTATTTATATTTTTATTTTTGGAATTGTCTGCACTGTGTCATTGAGTGTGCTCTCACCTTCACCACTCCAGCCACTCCAGGCTGGCCACACCTACACTAATATTCTATATTTTTTCTATATTTTTTCTATATTTTTTCTACCTTTTTCGGAAGCACACTAAATAGGAGCATCGCATCGGATTTATTTTGGATCAAGGTTAAAATTTTGAAAATTTTGAAATTTTCTCACGTACTGACTACCTCTTGCACTGACTTTTTAAGGATACACATTTTTTCCACTTTGGACGTTAACTTCCCATTGGACACTATTTTTTATCTTGATATTTGATTTTTGATTTTCTGATGGATTTTTTCACTGTTTGTATTGGCCTTTCTTATTGCAACCCCTGACGTCATCACCCCAGTTTTAGCTCACTTGGAGTATTGCACCAAGTCACTGTATAGCACTATTGTTTATACTGTTCTATGTCCAATTGTCCTATTGTATACTGTTATTTTCTACCATTATTATCTTTTATTGTATAGCGTGGATCCATGCTTTTTAGCCTTGTAATTTAACTACATTTTAACATTATATGACGAGCTGTAATAAACATTTTTAACACTTTAAACCTTAGCCATATATTGGCGCCTGGGATTTACCTCCTAGATACAGGGTCAACGTTTACTCCATGATGACAAATAGGGGGGGGGATCAAACATTGCATATGTTTGCCCGCCGTTGCTAACGCGAACAAGCTATGTTCGCCGGGAATTATTCGCCGGCGAACAATTCGAGACATCACTACTGCAGATTCAAAACATCCTGTGAAATTTGTACTCATTAATAAGAAAGCTTATTGTTTTCCTTACAGTAAATTGAGTTTCCCGCAACTACTATACACTGAAAACAGAAGTGATTGTAAGATACTACACACTGAAAACAGAGGTGATTGTAAAATACTACACACTGAAAACAGAGGTGATTGTAAGATACTATACACTGGAAACAGAGGTGATTGTAAGATACTATACACTGAACACAGAGGTGATTGTAAGATACTATACACTGAAAACAGAGGTGACTGTTATATAATATACACTGAAAACAGAGGTGATTGTAAGATACTCTACACTGAAAACCGAGGTGACTGTTAGATACTATACACTGAAAACAGAGATGATTGTAAGATACTATACAATGAAAACATAGGTGTGTGTAAGATACTATACACTGAAAACAAAGGTGATTGTTAGATACTACACTGAAAACAGAAGTGATTGTTAGATACTATACACTGAAAACAGAGGTGATTGTTAGATACTATACACTGAAAACAGAGGTGATTGTAAGATACTTTACACTGAACACAGAAGTGATTGTAAGATACTATACACTGAAAACAGAGGTGCTTATTAGATATTATAAACTGAATACAGAAGTGATTGTAAGATACTTTACATTAAAAACAGAGGTGATTGTAAGATACTATACACTGAAAACAGAGGTGATTTTAAGATACTATACACTGAAAACAGAGGTGATTGCAAGATACTTTACACTGAAAACAGAGGTGATTGTAAGATACTTTACACTGAAAACAGAATTGATTGTTAGATAAAATACACTGAAAACAGATGTGATTGTAAGATACTATACACTGAAAACAGAGGTGAATATAAGATACTATACACTGAAACAGAGGTGATTGTAAGATATTATACACTGAAAACAGAGGTGATTGTTAGATACTATACACTAAAAATCAAGGTGATTGTAAGATACTTTACCCTGAACACAGAAGTGATTGTAAGATTCTATACACTGAAAACAGAGGTTAATGTAAGATACTATACATTGAAAACAGATGTGATTGTAAGATACTATACTCTAAAAACAGAGGTGATTGTAAGATACTATACACTGAAAACAGAGGTGATTAATAGATACTATACACTGAAAACAGAGGTGATTGTAAGATACTATACACTGAAAACAGAGGTGATTGTAAAGTACTATTCACTGAAAAAAGAGGTGATTGTAAGATACTATACACTGAAAACAGAGGTGATTGTAAAGTACTATTCACTGAAAAAAGAGGTGATTGTAAGATACTATACTCTAAAAACAGAGGTGATTGTAAGATACTATACACTGAAAACAGAGGTGATTAATAGATACTATACACTGAAAACAGAGGTGATTGTAAGATACTATACACTGAAAACAGAGGTGATTGTAAAGTACTATTCACTGAAAAAAGAGGTGATTGTAAGATACTATACACTGAAAACAGAAGTGATTGTAAGATACTATACACTGAAAACAGAGGTGATTGTAAGATACTATACACTTAAAACAGAGGTGATTGTAAGATACTATACACTGAAAACAAAAGTGATTGTAAGATACTATACACTGAAAATAGAAGTGATTGTTAGATACTATACACTGAAAACAGAAGTGATTGTAAGATACTATACACTGAAAACAGACGTGACTGTTAGATACTATACACAGAAAACAGAGGTGATTTTTAGATACTATACACTGAAAACAGAGGTGATTGTAAGATACTATACACTGAAAACAGAGGTGATTGTTAGATACTATACACTGAAAAAAGAGGTGATTGTAAGATACTATACACTGAAAACAGAAGTGATTGTTAGATACTATACACTGAAAACAGAAGTGATTGTAAGATACTATACACTGAAAACAGAGGTGATTGTTAGATACTATACACTGAAAACAGAGATTGTGAGATACTATGCACTGAAAACAGAGGTGATTGTTAGATATTATAATCCAAAAACAAAGGTGACTGTTAGATACTATACACTGAAAACAGAGGTGATTGTAAGATACTACACACTGAAAACAGAGGTGATTGTAAGATACTGTACACTGAAAACAGAGGTGATTGTTAGATACTATACACTGAAAACAGAAGTGATTGTAAGATACTATACACTGAAAACAGAGCTGATTGTTAGATACTATACACTGAAAACAGAGGTGATTGTAAGACACTATACACTGAAAACAGAGGTGATTGTTAGACACTATACACTGAAAACAGAGTTGATTGTAAGATACTATACACTGAAAACAGAGTTGATTGTTAGATGTTATACTCTGAAAACAAAGGTGACTTTTAGATACTATACACAGAAAACAGAGGTGATTGTTAGATACTATACACTGAAAACAGATGTGCTTGTTAGATACTATACACTGAAAACAGAGGTGATTGTAAGATACTATACACTGAAAACATTAGTGATTGTAAGATACTATACACTGAAAACAGAGGTGATTGTTAGATACTATACACTGAAAACAGAGGTGATTGTTAGATACTATACACTGAAAAGAGAGGTGATTGTAAGATACTATACACTGCAAACAGAGGTGATTGTTAGACACTATACACTGCAAACAGAGGTGATTCTAAGATACTATACACTGAAAACAGAAGTAATTGTAAGATAATTTACACTGAAAACAAAGGTGATTGTAAGATACTATACACTGAAAACAGAGGTGATTGTTAGATATTATACTCTGAAAAAAAGGTGACTTTTAGATACTGTACACAGAAAACAGAGGTGATTGTTAGATACTATACACTGAAAACAGAGGTGATTGTAAGATACTATACACTGAAAACAGGAGTGATTGTAAGATACTATACACTGAAAACAGATGTGATTGTTAGATACTATACACTGAAAACAGAGGTGATTGTAAGATACTATACACTGCAAACAGAGGTGATTGTTAGACACTATACACTGCAAACAGAGGTGATTGTAAGATACTATACACTGAAAACAGAAGTAATTGTAAGATAATTTACACTGAAAACAGAGTTGATTGTAAGATACTATACACTGAAAACAGAGGTGATTGTTAGATATTATACTCTGAAAACAAAGGTGACTTTTAGATACTATACACAGAAAACAGAGGTGATTGTTAGATACTATACACTGAAAACAGAGGTGATTGTTAGATACTATACACTGAAAACAGAGGTGATTGTAAGATACTATACACTGAAAACAGGAGTGATTGTAAGATACTATACACTGAAAACAGAGGTGATTGTTAGATACTATACACTGAAAACAGAGGTGATTGTTAGATACTATACACTGAAAACAGAGGTGATTGTAAGATACTACACACTGAAAACAGAGGTGATTGTAAGATACTGTACACTGAAAACAGAGGTGATTGTTAGATACTATACACTGAAAACAGAAGTGATTGTAAGATACTATACACTGAAAACAGAGCTGATTGTTAGATACTATTCACTGAAAACAGAGGTGATTGTAAGACACTATACACTGAAAACAGAGGTGATTGTTAGACACTATACACTGAAAACAGAGTTGATTGTAAGATACTATACACTGAAAACAGAGGTGATTGTTAGATATTATACTCTGAAAACAAAGGTGACTTTTAGATACTATACACAGAAAACAGAGGTGATTGTTAGATACTATACACTGAAAACAGAGGTGATTGTTAGATACTATACACTGAAAACAGAGGTGATTGTAAGATACTATACACTGAAAACATTAGTGATTGTAAGATACTATACACTGAAAACAGAGGTGATTGTTAGATACTATACACTGAAAACAGAGGTGATTGTTAGATACTATACACTGAAAACAGAGGTGATTGTAAGATACTATACACTGCAAACAGAGGTGTTTGTTAGACACTATACACTGCAAACAGAGGTGATTCTAAGATACTATACACTGAAAACAGAAGTAATTGTAAGATAATTTACACTGAAAACAGAGGTGATTGTTAGATATTATACTCTGAAAAAAAGGTGACTTTTAGATACTATACACAGAAAACAGAGGTGATTGTTAGATACTATACACTGAAAACAGAGGTGATTGTAAGATACTATACACTGAAAACAGGAGTGATTGTAAGATACTATACACTGAAAACAGAGGTGATTGTTAGATACTATACACTGAAAACAGAGGTGATTGTAAGATACTATACACTGCAAACAGAGGTGATTGTTAGACACTATACACTGCAAACAGAGGTGATTCTAAGATACTATACACTGAAAACAGAAGTAATTGTAAGATAATTTACACTGAAAACAGAGTTGATTGTAAGATACTATACACTGAAAACAGAGGTGATTGTTAGATATTATACTCTGAAAACAAAGGTGACTTTTAGATAATATACACAGAAAACAGAGGTGATTGTTAGATACTATACACTGAAAACAGAGGTGATTGTTAGATACTATACACTGAAAACAGAGGTGATTGTAAGATACTATACACTGAAAACAGAGGTGATTGTAAGATACTATACACTGAAAACAGAGGTGATTGTTAGATACTATACACTGAAAACAGAGGTAATTGTTCGATACTATACACTGAAAACAGAGGTGATTGTAAGATACTACACACTGAAAACAGAGGTGATTGTAAGATACTGTACACTGAAAACAGAGGTGATTGTTAGATACTATACACTGAAAACAGAAGTGATTTTAAGATACTATACACTGAAAACAGAGCTGATTGTTAGATACTATACACTGAAAACAGAGGTGATTGTAAGACACTATACACTGAAAACAGAGGTGATTGTTAGACACTATACACTGAAAACAGAGTTGATTGTAAGATACTATACACTGAAAACAGAGGTGATTGTTAGATATTATACTCTGAAAACAAAGGTGACTTTTAGATACTATACACAGAAATTAGAGGTGATTGTTAGATAATATACACTGAAAACAGAGGTGCTTGTAAGATACTATACACTGAAAACATTAGTGATTGTAAGATACTATACACTGAAAACAGAGGTGATTGTTAGATACTATACACTGAAAACAGAGGTGATTGTTAGATACTATACACTGAAAACAGAGGTGATTGTAAGATACTATACACTGCAAACAGAGGTGATTGTTAGACACTATACACTGCAAATAGAGGTGATTCTAAGATACTATACACTGAAAACAGAAGTAATTGTAAGATAATTTACACTGAAAACAAAGGTGATTGTAAGATACTATACACTGAAAACAGAGGTGATTGTTAGATATTATACTCTGAAAAAAAAGGTGACTTTTAGATGCTATACACAGAAAACAGAGGTGATTGTTAGATACTATACACTGAGAACAGTGGTGATTATTTTATTTTATTAATTGAAAACAGAAGTGATTGTAGGATACTATACACTGAAATCAGAAGTGATTGTAAGATACTATACACTGAAAACAGAAGTGATTGTAAGATACTATACACTGAAAACAGAGCTGATTGTTAGATACTATACACTGAAAACAGAGGTGATTGTAAGACACTATACACTGAAAACAGAGGTGATTGTTAGACACTATACACTGAAAACAGAGTTGATTGTAAGATACTATACACTGAAAACAGAGTTGATTGTTAGATGTTATACTCTGAAAACAAAGGTGACTTTTAGATACTATACACAGAAAACAGAGGTGATTGTTAGATACTATACACTGAAAACAGATGTGCTTGTTAGATACTATACACTGAAAACAGAGGTGATTGTAAGATACTATACACTGAAAACATTAGTGATTGTAAGATACTATACACTGAAAACAGAGGTGATTGTTAGATACTATACACTGAAAACAGAGGTGATTGTTAGATACTATACACTGAAAACAGAGGTGATTGTAAGATACTATACACTGCAAACAGAGGTGATTGTTAGACACTATACACTGCAAACAGAGGTGATTCTAAGATACTATACACTGAAAACAGAAGTAATTGTAAGATAATTTACACTGAAAACAAAGGTGATTGTAAGATACTATACACTGAAAACAGAGGTGATTGTTAGATATTATACTCTGAAAAAAAGGTGACTTTTAGATACTGTACACAGAAAACAGAGGTGATTGTTAGATACTATACACTGAAAACAGAGGTGATTGTAAGATACTATACACTGAAAACAGAGGTGATTGTTAGATACTATACACTGAAAACAGAGGTGATTGTAAGATACTACACACTGAAAACAGAGGTGATTGTAAGATACTGTACACTGAAAACAGAGGTGATTGTTAGATACTATACACTGAAAACAGAAGTGATTGTTAGATACTATACACTGAAAACAGAGGTGATTGTTAGATACTATACACTGAAAACAGAGGTGATTGTAAGATACTACACACTGAAAACAGAGGTGATTGTAAGATACTGTACACTGAAAACAGAGGTGATTGTTAGATACTATACACTGAAAACAGAAGTGATTGTAAGATACTATACACTGAAAACAGAGCTGATTGTTAGATACTATTCACTGAAAACAGAGGTGATTGTAAGACACTATACACTGAAAACAGAGGTGATTGTTAGACACTATACACTGAAAACAGAGTTGATTGTAAGATACTATACACTGAAAACAGAGGTGATTGTTAGATATTATACTCTGAAAACAAAGGTGACTTTTAGATACTATACACAGAAAACAGAGGTGATTGTTAGATACTATACACTGAAAACAGAGGTGCTTGTTAGATACTATACACTGAAAACAGAGGTGATTGTAAGATACTATACACTGAAAACATTAGTGATTGTAAGATACTATACACTGAAAACAGAGGTGATTGTTAGATACTATACACTGAAAACAGAGGTGATTGTTAGATACTATACACTGAAAACAGAGGTGATTGTAAGATACTATACACTGCAAACAGAGGTGTTTGTTAGACACTATACACTGCAAACAGAGGTGATTCTAAGATACTATACACTGAAAACAGAAGTAATTGTAAGATAATTTACACTGAAAACAGAGGTGATTGTTAGATATTATACTCTGAAAAAAAGGTGACTTTTAGATACTATACACAGAAAACAGAGGTGATTGTTAGATACTATACACTGAAAACAGAGGTGATTGTAAGATACTATACACTGAAAACAGGAGTGATTGTAAGATACTATACACTGAAAACAGAGGTGATTGTTAGATACTATACACTGAAAACAGAGGTGATTGTAAGATACTATACACTGCAAACAGAGGTGATTGTTAGACACTATACACTGCAAACAGAGGTGATTCTAAGATACTATACACTGAAAACAGAAGTAATTGTAAGATAATTTACACTGAAAACAGAGTTGATTGTAAGATACTATACACTGAAAACAGAGGTGATTGTTAGATATTATACTCTGAAAACAAAGGTGACTTTTAGATAATATACACAGAAAACAGAGGTGATTGTTAGATACTATACACTGAAAACAGAGGTGATTGTTAGATACTATACACTGAAAACAGAGGTGATTGTAAGATACTATACACTGAAAACAGGAGTGATTGTAAGATACTATACACTGAAAACAGAGGTGATTGTTAGATACTATACACTGAAAACAGAGGTAATTGTTCGATACTATACACTGAAAACAGAGGTGATTGTAAGATACTACACACTGAAAACAGAGGTGATTGTAAGATACTGTACACTGAAAACAGAGGTGATTGTTAGATACTATACACTGAAAACAGAAGTGATTTTAAGATACTATACACTGAAAACAGAGCTGATTGTTAGATACTATACACTGAAAACAGAGGTGATTGTAAGACACTATACACTGAAAACAGAGGTGATTGTTAGACACTATACACTGAAAACAGAGTTGATTGTAAGATACTATACACTGAAAACAGAGGTGATTGTTAGATATTATACTCTGAAAACAAAGGTGACTTTTAGATACTATACACAGAAATTAGAGGTGATTGTTAGATAATATACACTGAAAACAGAGGTGCTTGTAAGATACTATACACTGAAAACATTAGTGATTGTAAGATACTATACACTGAAAACAGAGGTGATTGTTAGATACTATACACTGAAAACAGAGGTGATTGTTAGATACTATACACTGAAAACAGAGGTGATTGTAAGATACTATACACTGCAAACAGAGGTGATTGTTAGACACTATACACTGCAAATAGAGGTGATTCTAAGATACTATACACTGAAAACAGAAGTAATTGTAAGATAATTTACACTGAAAACAAAGGTGATTGTAAGATACTATACACTGAAAACAGAGGTGATTGTTAGATATTATACTCTGAAAAAAAAGGTGACTTTTAGATACTATACACAGAAAACAGAGGTGATTGTTAGATACTATACACTGAGAACAGTGGTGATTATTTTATTTTATTAATTGAAAACAGAAGTGATTGTAGGATACTATACACTGAAATCAGAAGTGATTGTAAGATACTATACACTGAAAACAGGTGACTGTAAGATACTATACATTGAAAACAGATGTGATTGTTAGAAACTACACACTGAAAACCGAGGTGATTGTAAGATACTATACACTGAAAACAGAAGGGATTGTTAGATACTATACACTGAAAACAGAGGTGATTGTAAGTTACTATACACGAAAAATAGAGGCGATTGTTAGATACTATACACTGAAAACAGGTGATTGCAACATACTATACACTGAAAGCAGAGATAATTGTAAGATACTATACATTAAAACAAAGGTGATTGTAAGATACTATTCACTGAAAACAGAAGTGATTGTAAGATACTATACACTGAAAACAGGTGACTGTAAGATACTATACATTGAAAACAGATGTGATTGTAAGATACTACACACTGAAAACAGAGGTGATTGTAAGATACTATACACTGAAAACAGAAGTGATTGTTAGATACTATACACTGAAAACAGAAGTGATTGTAAGATAATTTACACTGAAAACAGAGGTGATTGTAAGATACTATACACTGAAAACAGAGGTGATTGTAAGATACTATACACTGAAAACAGAGGTGATTGTTAGATACTATACACTGAAAACAGAAGTGATTGTAAGATATTTTACACTGAAAACATAGGCGATTGTTAGATACTATACACTGAAAACCGAGGTGATTGTAAGATACTTTACACTGAACACAGAAGTGATTGTAAGATACTATACACTGAGAACAGTGGTGATTATTTGATTTATAAAATGAAAACAGAAGTGATTGTAGGATGCTATACACTGAAAACAGAAGTGATTGTAAGATACTATACACTGAAAACAGGTGACTGTAAGATACTATACATTGAAAACAGATGTGATTGTAAGATACTACACACTGAAAACAGAGGTGATTGTAAGATACTATACACTGAAAACAGAAGTGATTGTTAGATACTATACACTGAAAACAGAAGTGATTGTAAGATAATTTACACTGAAAACAGAGGTGATTGTAAGATACTATACACTGAAAACAGAGGTGATTGTAAGATACTATACACTGAAAACAGAGGTGATTGTTAGATACTATACACTGAAAACAGAAGTGATTGTAAGATATTTTACACTGAAAACATAGGCGATTGTTAGATACTATACACTGAAAACAGAGGTGATTGTAAGATACTTTACACTGAACACAGAAGTGATTGTAAGATACTATACACTGAAAACAGAGTTGATTGTAAGATACTATACACTGAAAACAGAGGGGATAGTTATATATTATACTCTGAAAACAGAGGTGATTGTTAGATACTATACACTGAAAATAGAGGTGATTGTAAGATACTATACACTGAAAACAGGAGTGATTGTAAGATACTATACACTGAAAACAGAGGTGATTGTTAGATACTATACACTGAAAACAGAGGTGATTGTTAGATACTATACACTGAAAACAGAGGTGATTGTTAGATACTATACACTGAAAACAGAGGTGATTGTAAGATACTATACACTGCAAACAGAGATGATTGTTAGACACTATACACTGCAAAATGAGGTGATTCTAAGATACTATACACTGAAAACAGAAGTAATTGTAAGATAATTTACACTGAAAACAAAGGTGATTGTAAGATACTATACACTGAAAACAGAGGTGATTGTTAGATATTATACTCGGAAAAAAAAAGGTGACTTTTAGATACTATACACAGAAAACAGAGGTGATTGTTAGATACTATACACTGAAAACAGAGGTGATTGTAAGATACTATACACTGAAAACAGGAGTGATTGTAAGATACTATACACTGAAAACAGAGGTGATTGTTAGATACTATACACTGAAAACAGAGGTGATTGTAAGATACTATACACTGCAAACAGAGGTGATTGTTAGACACTATACACTGCAAACAGAGGTGATTCTAAGATACTATACACTGAAAACAGAAGTAATTGTAAAATAATTTACACTGA
Source organism: Bombina bombina (assembly GCF_027579735.1). Classification (NCBI taxonomy): domain Eukaryota; kingdom Metazoa; phylum Chordata; class Amphibia; order Anura; family Bombinatoridae; genus Bombina; species Bombina bombina. The sequence continues at coordinate 1,143,319,951 of NC_069504.1, forward strand.
AAACAGAGTTGATTGTAAGATACTATACACTGAAAACAGAGGTGATTGTTAGATATTATACTCTGAAAACAAAGGTGACTTTTAGATACTATACACAGAAAACAGAGGTGATTGTTAGATACTATACACTGAAAACAGAGGTGATTGTTAGATACTATACACTGAAAACAGAAGTGATTGTAAGATATTTTTCACTGAAAACATAGGTGATTGTAAGATACTATACACTGAAGACCGAGTTGATTGTAAGATACTTTACACTGAACACAGAAGTGATTGTAAGATACTATACACTAAAAACAGAGGTGATTATTAGATATTATAAACTGAAAACAGAAGTGATTTTAAGATACTATACACTAAAAACAGGTGATTGTAAGATACTATACACTGAAAACAGAGGTGATTGTAAGATACTATACACTGAAAACAGAGGTGATTGTGAGATACTATACACTGAAAATAGGGTGATCTTGTATTGGTTGCAGGTTTTAATTTTTAACGTGCACCCCTTGTTACCTGCTAACGTCTCTTTCCCTGCATATGTTAGCCGTGGTTTTCACAGGGGATTGTAAGATACTATACACTGAAAACCGAGGTGATTGTATGATACTATACACTGAGAACAGTGGTGATTATTTTATTTTATTAAATGAAAACAGAAGTGATTGTAGGATACTATACACTGAAATCAGAAGTGATTGTAAGATACTATACACTGAAAACAGGTGACTGTAAGATACTATACATTGAAAACAGATGTGATTGTTAGAAACTACACACTGAAAACCGAGGTGATTGTAAGATACTATACACTGAAAACAGAAGGGATTGTTAGATACTATACACTGAAAACAGAGGTGATTGTAAGATATTATACACTGAAAACAGAGGTGATTGTAAGTTACTATACACGAAAAATAGAGGCGATTGTTAGATACTATACACTGAAAACAGGTGATTGCAACATACTATACACTGAAAGCAGAGATAATTGTAAGATACTATACATTAAAACAAAGGTGATTGTAAGATACTATTCACTGAAAACAGAAGTGATTGTAAGATACTATACACTGAAAACAGGTGACTGTAAGATACTATACATTGAAAACAGATGTGATTGTAAGATACTACACACTGAAAACAGAGGTGATTGTAAGATACTATACACTGAAAACAGAAGTGATTGTTAGATACTATACACTGAAAACAGAAGTGATTGTAAGATAATTTACACTGAAAACAGAGGTGATTGTAAGATACTATACACTGAAAACAGGTGATTGTAAGATACTATACACTGAAAACAGAGGTGATTGTTAGATACTATACACTGAAAACAGAAGTGATTGTAAGATATTTTACACTGAAAACATAGGCGATTGTTAGATACTATACACTGAAAACCGAGGTGATTGTAAGATACTTTACACTGAACACAGAAGTGATTGTAAGATACTATACACTGAGAACAGTGGTGATTATTTGATTTATAAAATGAAAACAGAAGTGATTGTAGGATGCTATACACTGAAAACAGAAGTGATTGTAAGATACTATACACTGAAAACAGGTGACTGTAAGATACTATACATTGAAAACAGATGTGATTGTAAGATACTACACACTGAAAACAGAGGTGATTGTAAGATACTATACACTGAAAACAGAAGTGATTGTTAGATACTATACACTGAAAACAGAAGTGATTGTAAGATAATTTACACTGAAAACAGAGGTGATTGTAAGATACTATACACTGAAAACAGAGGTGATTGTAAGATACTATACACTGAAAACAGAGGTGATTGTTAGATACTATACACTGAAAACAGAAGTGATTGTAAGATATTTTACACTGAAAACATAGGCGATTGTTAGATACTATACACTGAAAACAGAGGTGATTGTAAGATACTTTACACTGAACACAGAAGTGATTGTAAGATACTATACACTGAAAACAGAGTTGATTGTAAGATACTATACACTGAAAACAGAGGGGATTGTTAGATATTATACTCTGAAAACAGAGGTGATTGTTAGATACTATACACTGAAAATAGAGGTGATTGTAAGATACTATACACTGAAAACAGAGGTGATTGTAAGATACTATACACTGAAAACAGAGGTGATTGTTAGATACTATACACTGAAAACAGAGGTGATTGTTAGATACTATACACTGAAAACAGAGGTGATTGTTAGATACTATACACTGAAAACAGAGGTGATTGTTAGATACTATACACTGAAAACAGAGGTGATTGTAAGATACTATACACTAAAAGCAGAGGTGATTGTAAGATACTATACACTGAAAACAGAGATGATTGTGAGATACTATACACTGAAAATAGGGTGATCTTGTATTGGTTGCAGGTTTTAATTTTTAACGTGCACCCCTTGTTACCTGCTAACGTCTCTCTCCCTGCATATGTTAGCTGTGGTTTTCACAGGGGATTGTAAGATGCTATACACTGAAAACCGAGGTGATTGTAAGATACTATACACTGAAAACAGAAGTGATTGTTAGATACTATACACTGAAAACAGAGGTGATTGTAAGATACTATACACTGAGAACAGTGGTGATTATTTGATTTTATTAAATGAAAACCGAGATGATTGTAAGACACTATACACTGAAAACAGAAGTGATTGTAAGATACTATACACTGAAAACAGGTGACTGTAAGATACTATACATTGAAAACAGATGTGTTTGTAAGATACTATACACTGCAAACAGAGGTGATTGTAAGATACTATACACTGAAAACAGAGGTGATTGTAAGATACTATACACTGAAAACAGAAGGGATTGTTAGATACTATACACTGAAAACAGAGGTGATTGTAACATACTATACACTGAAAGCAGAGATAATTGTAAGATACTATACATTAAAACAAAGGTGATTGTAAGATAGTGATGTCCCGAACTGTTCGCCCGCGAACGGTTCACAGCGAACATAGGTTGTTCGCGTTCGCGTTTGTGGGTGAACACATGGCGATGTTCGATCCGCCCCTATGTGTCATCATTGTGGAAACTTTGACCCTTTATGTCACAGCTTCCTGACACATTAGAGCCAATCAACATCAGACACTCCCTCACAGACACTCCCAGCTACTCGGAATCCGCCATTTTAGACTCATAACGACCTTGCTTTTTTAATGAGAGGACGTGTTGTGTTTTTGCTCCTGACATTAATAGGAAAAACATAGCTAGGCTAGTGTATTTACAGTCCAGAAGGACTCCACTCATCTCTGCTGCAAGCACAGCACCCCAAAAAGCCCTTTTTAGGGCTATATTTCATGCCGTTTTTTTTTTTTTTTCTTTTTTTTTTTTATTAGCATTTGCCTGGCTTTCAGCTGTGTGTTTAAGGCTCACAGCATATGCTGTGACTACTGCCACCACTGATATCTCCCTAACAACATTAGTTTAAATTTAACTAACCCAAAAATATAATTATTTTTCTAGTGTAATTTTTTTCAGGCCAGTGTCACACAGCATATACTCTGGTTCATTGCTCTGTGCCAGCCAGCAGCCACCAGTGTTAATATCCGTTTATAACATTATTTTTAATTAAAAAAAAAAACACAAAAAAATATTTTTCTAGTGTAATCTAATTACATTTACTATCATGCCTGTGTCTGTCAGGCTCACTCAGCATTAATATACCTCTTTTTTTTTCAGTCTTTTGGTTAATTGGTCTGTGCCAGGCAGCCACCCACCCAGCACTCATATCTATTTTTCTTTCACCTTAATTTTAATATAAAAAAAAAAAAAGTTTAAATTTGTTTGCTAGTGTAATCTAATATAATTTTCTATCCGGCCTGTGTGTTTTGCTGACATAGAGAGCCTACTGTGTTTACTTGCTGCCCTCCCTAGTCTATGAGCCACGACTCATATGTGTTTAACCTTTTTTTAATTTCCCCCCCAAAGAAATAATTTCAATAATTTTTCTAGTGTAATCTAATAGTATTTTCTATCAGGCGTGTGTGTATCCGACATACAGAGCCTACTGTTTTTAATAGCTGCCCTTCCAAGGCTATCAGCCACGACTCATATGTATGTGCTTAACCTTTTTCTTAAAATTTCCAAAAAAAAGTCTTTAAATCATTATGCTAGTGTAATCTAATTGTATTTTCTATCAGGCCTGTGTCTAACTGTCTATCTGACTTACACAGCATACTGTTGTTATAATTGCTGCCCTACGTAGCAGCCAGCCAGTGCGACCACTCATAGAGTCATATGTGCATTGCACTTCTTAACATAATTCTAATATTAAAATCTAAAATTTTAAAATATTTTGCTAGTGTAATGTAACTTAATTTTCTATCAGTTCTGTGTTTTTGTCACTTACACAGCATACTGTGTTAAATATCTGCCCTACCTACCATCCACGACTCATATCTGCCAGCCTGTCTGCCAGGCCCAAGTAGCCAATTAGTGGCACCAATCACAATTCTTGTAACAGTAATAAAAAAATAAAAAAACATAATTTTTTGGACTGCAAATATTCAGTCTCCTGGTGCCATTGAATTTCATTTACCTCCTGCCTGCCACTGCCAGCCTTTTGTGCCAGGCCATCTAGCCAACTATTTACACCAATCATAATTGTTGTCACAGTCAGACAGTATAGTTATTAATTTAAATAAAAACATTTTTTAGTGTTGATCTTAATCCTCAGTTTGCTGGTGCCATTGAATAGCACTTTCCTCCTGCCTTGCAGCCCACCTAGCCAATTGTTGTCAGCAATCATATTTCTGTTAACAGTATTTCAAAAATTGTCAATCATCACTGTTTAGACTGTCAGTAATCATTCTCCTAGTTTCCTTGAATTACATCTCCCTCCTGCCTGCCATCCTTTTGTGCCAGGCCGTCTTGCCAACTATTTACACCAATCCAAATATTTTGTCACAGTATAGTTACTAATTACAATTAAAAAAATCTTTATTGTTGATGATCTTAACCCTCAGATTGCTCGTGCCTTTGAATTGCACTTTTCTACAGCCTTCCAAGCCTGTGTGCCAGGCCTACTTAAAAATTATTTACACCAATCATATTTGTTGTGACAGTATTCTAATAATTAAAAATTAAAATTTTTGGTAATAGTTGCTGTGATTTGAATCCTCAGTTTGCTGGTGCCATTGAATAGCACTTTCCTCCTGCCTTGCAGCCTGCTGTGAGCCAGGCCCCCACCTAGCCAATTGTTGTCAGCAATCATATTTCTGTTAACAGTATTTCAAAAATTGTCAATCATCACTGTTTAGACTGTCAGTAATCAGTCTCCTAGTTTCCTTGAATTGCATCTAACTCCTGCCTGCCATCCTTTTGTGCCAGGCCGTCTTGCCAACTATTTACACCAATCCAAATATTTTGTCACAGTATAGTTACTAATTACAATTAAAAAAAATCTTTATTGTTGATGATCTTAACCCTCAGTTTGCTCGTGCCTTTGAATTGCACTTTTCTACAGCCTTCCAAGCCTGTGTGCCAGGCCCAACTATCCAATTAGTGCTAGCAATCATATTTCTTTTAACAGTATTGCAAAATTTGTCAATCAACACTGTTTAGACTGTCAATCTGCAGTCTACTAGTGCCCTTGAATTGCATTTTCCTCCTGCCTGCCTGCCTGTGTGCCAGTCCCAACTAGCCAATTAGTGCCACCACTCATATTTATTGTAACAGGATTGGAATTTTTGTTAATCATAACTGTTTTGACTGTGATTCTTCAGTCTCCTAGTGCCATTGAATTGCAGTTTCCTTTCTCCCAGCGTGTGTGCCAGACAGGCTCATTTGCCAAATAGTGCCAAACAATCATATTTGTTGCCACAGTACTAGTAATATTTAAAAAAATTAACAATTTGTGATTTTTAAAACATCTGTCTTTTTTGTTGTTGTCAGTCTCACAGCGTATACTGTGCCCACTTTCACAGTGCCACCACTCAATTGGTGTAATAGTATTGTTAGTGTCCATTTAAAAAAAAATGACAGGCAGAGGCAGGCCACACCGCAGGTTCCGTGGTCGTGGTGCTGTGATTCCTTTAGACCCTACAAATATGCACATTGTTCAGACGCCGGGTGCCAGGGGGGATGCAAAAACTTCTGAGGAGGACCTAGTTGAATGGCTAACACAGGAAATCCAATCTTCTTCAGCTTCCGCTGCTAGTCCTCCTAACCTTGACACACCATCTACATCCAGCTGTGCTTTGGGCAGGTCTCAAGTGACCAGTGCCACTCCGCCGCCTGTCGCCACAACCAACACTAGCACCACAGCCGCTTCACTTGATCTGTCACAGGAGTTATTGACACATCATTTTGAAGAAATGAGTGATGCGCAACCATCATTGACAGAGGATGTAGATAATAGTGATCAGTCTCAGTCAGGCAGCATTACCGACATGGATGATGATGATGATGCTGCTTCCTTTCTTGATGTTTCAGATACAAGTGAAGCGGTTGATGATGATGTGTCGGTGGATGTCACGTGGGTGACTGCTAGAAGAGAAGAAGAAGAGGGGGAAAGTTCAGATGGGGAGACAGAGAGGAGGAGGAGACGATTTGGAAGCACTGGGAGGTCGTCTCAAGGAGCTAGTGGCACAGTCAGACAGCATGCATCGTCACCAGGGGTCAGCCAGACAGCCCGTTGACGCCCATCAACGCATGCTGTTGCCACCACCAGAATGCCGTCATCGCAGAGCTAAGCAGTGTGGCATTTTTTTTGTGTGTCTGCCTCTGACAACAGCGATGCCATTTGCAACCTGTGCCAAAAGAAACTGAGTCGTGGGAAGTCCAACAGCCACCTAGGTACAACTGCTTTGCGAAGGCACATGGTCTCCCATCACAAAGGCCGATGGGAAGAACACATGAGTAGAAGCAGCACACAAAGTGAAAGCCGCCCTCCTCCTCCTGCTCCAGCATCTTCAGCCACGTCATCCAGTGCTGTCCTCCTTGCCCCCTCTCAACCATCCTCCACTCAGTCTCTCTTACGTAGCAGTTCCTGGTCATCTGCTCACAGTCAGGTGTCTGTAAAGGACATGTTTGAGCGTAAGAAGCCAATTTCTCAAAGTCACCCCCTTGCCCGGCGTCTGACAGCTGGCTTGTCTGAACTCTTAGCCCGCCAGCTTTTACCATACAAGCTGGTGGAGTCTGATGCTTTCAAAAAATTTGTATCTATTGGGACACCGCAGTGGAAGGTACCTGGCAGAAATTTCTTTTCACAAAAGGCAATCCCAAACCTGTACTCTGTTGTGAGAAAGGAAGTTATGGCATGTCTGGCACACAGAGTTGGGGCAAGGGTCCATATGACCACGGATAGCTGGTCTGCAAAGCATGGTCAGGGCAGGTATATCACCTACACTGCGCATTGGGTAAACCTGCTGACTTCTGACAAGCATGGAATGCGTGGCTCTGCAGAAGAGTTGGTGACACCGCCACGACTTGCAGGCAGGCCTGCTGCTACCTCCTCTACTCCTCCTACTCCATCCTCTTCCATAACCTCTTCCTCGGCTGAGTCCTCTTCAACTTCTGCGTCTTGCTCCACATCTATGGCACCCCCCCAACTCCCCAGGTACTATGCTACATCCCGGATACGGCAGTGTCACGCCGTCTTGGGGTTGACTTGCCTGAAAGCGGAGAGTCACACCGCACCAGCACTCCTGAACGCACAGGTGGGTCAGTGGCTGACTCCGCACCAACTGGAGATGGGCAAGGTTGTTTCTGACAATGGAAGTAATTTGGTGGCGGCATTGAAATTGGGCAAGTTGACACATGGGCCGTGCATGGCACATGAATCTAATTGTACAACGATTTGTCCATGAGTACCCAGGCTTACAGGACGTCCTGAAGCAGGCCAGGAAGGTGTGTGGCCATTTCAGGCGTTCCTACACGGCCATGGCGCACTTGTCTGATATCCAGCGTCGAAACAACCTGCCAGTGAGGCGCTTGATTTGCAACAGCCCGACACGGTGGAATTCAACACTTCTAATGTTTGACCGCCTGCTCCAACAAGAAAAAGCTGTTAATGAGTATTTGTATGACCGGGGTGCTAGGACAGCCTCTGGGGAGCCGGGGATATTTTTGCCAAATTACTGGACGCTCATGCGCAATGCCTGTAGGCTCATGCGTCCTTTTGAGGAGGTGACAAACCTTGTCAGTCGCACCGAAGGCACCATCAGCAACATCATACCATTTGTTTTCTTCCTGGAGCGTGCCCTGCAAAGAGTGCTGGATCAGGCAGTAGAAGAGGAAGCGGGAGAGTTGTGGTGTCCATCACCCCCGCAAACAGCCGAATCAGCATTGCTTGCTGGACCTGCGACAACGCAGGAAGAGGATTGTGAGGAAGAGGAGTCAGAGGAGGAATGTGGCTTTGGGGAGGATGAGGAGGAGGAAGACTGAGCACAACAGTCATCCCAGGGTGCTCGTTGTTGTCACCTCTCTGGTACCCGTGGTGTTGTACGTGGCTGGGGGGAAGAAGATACCATCAGTGAGATCAGTGAGGAGGAGGAACGCGACATGATTAGCTCAGCATCCAACCTTGTTCAAATGGGTTCTTTCATGCTGTCGTGCCTGTTGAGGGACCCTCATATAAAAAGCTGAAGGAGAACGACCTGTACTGGGTGTCCACGCTCCTCGACCCCCGGTATAAGCATAAAGTGCCTGAAATGTTACCAAATTCACGCAAGTCGGAAAGGATGGAGCATTTTCATACTAAATTAAAAACTATGCTTTACGCAGCGTATAAGGGTGATGTCACAGCACCACGGGAATGTAACAGGGGAAGAGATTAAATTAATCCTCCTCCTCCCACGACCATGGCGGCAAGGACCGGGCGCTTTCCTGACGTCATGTTGATGGAGGACATGCGTACCTTTTTAACTCCCATGCACCATCAGAGCCTTTCGGGATCCAGCCTTAGAGAAAGACTCAACCGACAGGTAGCAGACTACCTAGCTTTAACTGCGGATCTCGACACTCTCAGCAGCGATGGACCCCTTGACTACTGGGTGTGCAGGCTGGACTTGTGGCCTGAGCTATCCCAATTTGCAATGGAACTTCTGGCCTGCCCCGCTTCAAGTGTCCTGTCCGAAAGGACTTTTAGTGCAGCAGGAGGTTTTGTCACTGAGAAGAGAAGTCGCCTAGGTCAAAAAAGCCTTGACTATCTCACTTTTATAAAAATGAATGAAGGCTGGATCCCGAAGGGACTGACATTGGGCGATACATTTGAATAAAAAACTACTGATGATTATATGAGCTGACTTGGGCTACAACTGGTACACAGGCTGGCCTTTTTTTTTTGGTTATAAAGACGGAGGACTTGCTTGACTTATCCGCCAACAACTAGTGTTCAAGCCACAAGCTTTTAGGGCACTTTATAAATGTTTTACAAACATCGATTTTTCTGGCCGCTGCTACAGCAGTTGCTACAACAATACCCCAATTTTTCAGTCATTTGTACATTCCTAATTTTTCTGGACTCTGCTGCATCTCTGTGGGTACAAAACTCAAATAAAAAAAAAAAGGCACATAACACTAGTGATTAAACTGTTAAGAATTGTACAACTTTACACACCACTCATATCCGGTGGACCATTCAATTGAACGCAAAATGCAACAAATTTGAAAGAGTAGGACCGACCAAGCATCTTTATCCATCTCTTGGTTGCTCTAAATTATCTCCGTGTTCCATCTATGCCATACCTGTACTCTATTGTGCAAAAGGGTGGCATATGTTGTGTTTCATGCTGTTGTGCCTGTTGCGGGTCGTGGCCCATGATATAAAAAGGCTGAAGGAGAACGACCTGTAGTAATGGGTGCCCCATCCAGTTTTTAGAAAAATGTTCCTGGTTCCTCTCAATTATCTTTGGGTTTCTAAAATGGATGCCATACCTGTACTCGCTTGTGCAAAAGGATGGCATATGTGGTGGTGTTTCCTGCAGTTTTTTCTGTTGAGGGTGCTGGACCCTCTTATAAAAAAGCTGAAGGAGAACGACCTGGAGTGGGAGTCCAAGCATGGTTTTTGGGGCTATTTCACTTTTACAAACAATTATCTGTGGGTTTCACAAATCAATGCCGTACCAGTACTCTATTGTTCCAAAGTATGCCATATGTTCTCTTTCCTGCTGGTATTTTGTTTGAGGGTCCTGGACACTCTTATAAAAAGGCCTAAGGTGAAAGAGGTGTACTGGGTGTCCACTCATTTTTATTTTCTATTTCTCATTTGACCAAAATTATCTCTGGTTTTGTAAAATCAATGCCGTACCTGTACTCTATTGTTCAAAAGGATGCCATACGTCCTCTTTCCTGCTGGTGTTTTTTTTTTGGAGTGTCCAGGACCCTCTTATAAAAAGGCCTAAGGAGAAAGAGGTTTACTGGTTGGCCAATCATTTTTATTTTTCTATTTAACAATTGACCAAAATGATCTCTGGGTTTGTAAAATCAATGCTGTACCTGTACTCTATTGTTCAAAAGGACGCCATACGTCCTCTTTCCTGCTGGTGTTTTTTTTGAGGGTCCAGGACCATCTTATAAAAAGGGCTAAGGAGAAAGAGGTGTACTGGCTGTCCATCGAATCATTTTTTTTATTCAAATTTACATTTAAAAAATTTTTTCTATGGGTTTCTAAAATCTATGCCTTTCCTGTACTCTATTGTTCAAAAGTATGCCATATTTCCTCTTTCCTGCTGGTTTTTTGTTTGAGGGTCCTGGACCCTCTTATAAAAAGGCCTTATGGATAAAGAATTGTACTGGGTGTCCATCCAATAATTTTTTTTAATTAAAATTCATGGTTGCAACAAATTATCCCCGGGTTTCTAAAATCAATGCCTTTCCTATAATCTTTTTTTTCACAAAGGATGCCATATGCCCTCTTTCCTACTGCTGGTTTTGTTGAGTGTCCTGGAGCCTCTGCTAAAAAGGCCTAAGGACAAAGAAATGTAATGGGTGTCTATTCAATGTTTTTTTAGATTTCCCGGTTGTAACAATTTTTTTCTGTCTTTCAAAAATTAATGCCTTTCCTGTAATCTATTTTTCAAAAGGATGCCATATTTCCTATTTCATGCTGTTCTTTCTGTTGAGGCTCCGGGACACTCTTATAAAAAGGACTAAGGATAAAGAAGTGTACTGGGTGTCCAATCAATGTTTTTTTCTATTTCCCGGGTCATATAACTGATCTCTGTGTTTCTAAAATCAATGCCTTTCCTGTAATCTAATTTTCAAAAGTATGCCATATGTCCTCTTTCCTGCTGGTGTTTTTTTTGAGGGTCCAGGACCCTCTTATAAAAAGGCCTAAGGAGAAAGAGGTGTACTGGGTGTCCATCGAATCATTTTTTTGATTCAAATTTACATTTGCAAAAAATTATCTATGGGTTTCTAAAATCAATGCCTTTCCTGTACTCTTACTCTATTGTTCAAAAGTATGCCATATGTCCCCTTTCCTGCTGGTGTTTTGTTTGAGGGTCCTGGACCCTCTTATAAAAAGGCCGAGGGAGAAAGAATTGTACTGGGTGTCCATACAATCATTTTTTTTATTCAAATTCACGGTTGCAACAAATTTTCCCCGGGTTTCTAAAATCAATGCCTTTCCTATAATCTTTTTTTCACAAAGGATGCCATATGTCCTCTTTCCTACTGCTGGTTTTGTTGAGTGTCCTGGAGCCTCTGCTAAAAAGGCCTAAGGATAAAGAAGTGTAATGGGTGTCTATTCAATGTTTTTTTAGATTTCCCAGTTGTAACAAATTTTTTCTGTCTTTCAAAAATCAATGCCTTTCCTGTAATCTATTTTTCAAAAGGATGACATATCTCCTCTTTCATGCTGTTGTTTCGGTTCAGGCTCCGGGACCCTCGTATTAAAAAGGCCTGAGCATAAATAAGTGTCACGGGTGTCTAATCAATGTTTTTTTCTAATTTCACGGTTGCAAATAATGATCTGTGGGTTTCTAAAATCAATGCCTTTACTGTAATCTTTTATTCAAAAGGATGACATATCTCCTCTTTCATGCTGTTGTTTCGGTTCAGGCTCCGGGACCCTCGTATTAAAAAGGCCTGAGCATAAATAAGTGTCACGGGTGTGTAATCAATGTTTTTTTCTAATTTCACGGTTGCAAATAATGAACTGTGGGTTTCTAAAATCAATGCCTTTCCTGTAATCTATTATTCAAAAGGATGACAGTACTACCAAAATACAGCCAATGAAGGGCCATAGGAAGACTGAGCCAAGGTTGGATTGTAGTATTTGGTTAGGCTAATCATGATGGCCATGTAGACCACCACCACCGAGAATCCTGGAAGTAACAGGGATGATGAGATGAAAGAGCTAAGAATGGTAGAACTTGAAACAACAGAGTTAGCCACGGGTGTTAGTGCAAAACCGCTTGGCTTTTTTGGGGCTTTGGGTGCGGCTATTCATGCAGGCCATATAGAGCTGACAACATTCGGTGTCGTATCAGCTATTAAACTAATAAGAACAGTACTACCAAAATACAGCCAATGAAGGGCCTTAGGAAGACTGAGCCAAGGTTGGATTGTAGTATTTGGTTAGGCTAATCATGATGGCCATGTAGACCACCACCACCGAGAGTCCTGGAAGTAACAGGGATGATGAGATGAAAGAGCTAAGAATAGTAGAACTTGAAACAACAGAGTTAGCCATGGGTGTTAGTGCAAAAATCGCTTGGCTTTTTTTTGGCTTTGGGTGCGGCTATTCATGCAGGCCATATAGAGCTGACAACATTCGGTGTCGTATCAGCTATTAAACTAATAAGAACAGTACTACCAAAATACAGCCAATGAAGGGCCTATGGAAGACTGAGCCAAGATTGGATTGTAGTATTTGGTTAGGCTAATAATGATGGCCATGTAGACCACCACCACCGAGAGTCCTGGAAGTAACAGGGATGATGAGATGAAAGAGCTAAGAATAGTAGAACTTGAAACAACAGAGTTAGCCATGGGTGTTAGTGCAAAACCGCTTGGCTTTTTTTGGCTTTGGGTGCGGCTATTCATGCAGGCCATATAGAGCTGACAACATTCGGTGTCGTATCAGCTATTAAACTAATAAGAACAGTACTACCAAGATACAGCCAATGAAGGGCCTTAGGAAGACTGAGCCAAGGTTGGATTGTAGTTTTTGGTTAGGCTAATCATGATGGCCATGTAGACCATCACCACCGAGAGTCCTGGAAGTAACAGGGATGATGAGATGAAAGTGCTAAGAATAGTACTACTTGAAACAACAGAGTTAGCCATGGGTGTTAATCCAAGATCGCTTGGATTTATTTTTGTATTGGGTGTGGCTAATCATGCAGGCCATATAGAGCTGCCACCATTTGGTGTTGTATCAGCTATAAAAATAATAAGAACTGTACTATCAAAATACAGACAATGAAGGGCCTATGAAGACTGAGCAAAGGTTGGATTGTAGTATTTTGTTCGGCTAATCATGATGGACATTTAGACCGCCCGTAACAGGGATGAAAGTGGTAAGAATAGTACTAATTGAAACAACCGAGTTAGCCATGGGTGTTAGTCTAAGACCACTCAGCTTTTTTTTGGGTTTGGGTGCAGCTAATCATGAAGGATAGATAGACCTGCCACCATTTGGTGTTGTAACAGGTATGAAAATGCAAAGAACAGTACTACTTAACACAACCTACTTACCATGGGTCCCAGAGCATATGTTTGGTTGTTATATTTTGTAAGGGTAATCATGCAGGCCATATAGACCTCCACCGATAGGGTGAGTATGAGTAACAGCTATTAAAATGCGAAGGACATTACTAATTAACACAACATAGTTACCATGGGTCGCAGACCAAGAGCAGATGTCTTATTATTATATTTTGTATGGGTAATCATCCAGGCCGTATAGACCTCACCAAATAGGGGGAGGGGGAGGAGTTACAGAGATTAAAGTGCTAAGAATGGTAGTACTTAAAACACAACCTCGTTAAAATAGGTAGCAGACCACATGTCTTATTATTATCATTTTTAAGGGTAATCTAGCAGGCCATATAGAACGGGGGGAACAGGGATTAAAGTGCTAAGAAAAGTACTAATTGACACAAGCTAGTTGGGTCCATGTTTGATTATTAGAATTTATTAGGGTAATTATATATCTAACAAATCTATCTATTTCTCTTCTATCGATTCGATCTAACTATCAATCTATGTATATCTATCTATCCTATCTATCACTATCAATCTATCTTCTGTCCGGGATGTTTTGAGACAGCCACTTTGGGAATGTTAGTTGATTTAGACCCATTATGGCTTAAAAGCAGACTCTGCATCAACTATGTAATTTTCCATGGGAGTTTTGCCAGGGATCCCCCTCCAGCATGCAACAGTCCAGGTGTTAGTACCCTTGAAACAACTTTTCCATCACCATTGTGGCCAGAAAGAGTCCTTGTAGGTTTTAAAGTTCGCCTGCCTATTGAATTCAATGGCGGTTCGCACGTTCGTGAACAATACCGGAAGTTCGAGTCCGCTGTTCGAGTCCGCCGTTCGCGAACCGAAAATTTTAGGTTTGCGACATCACTATTGTAAGATACTATTCACTGAAAACAGAGGTGATTGTAAGATACTATACATTGAAAATAGGGTGATCTTGTATTGGTTGCAGATTTAATTTTTAACGTGCACCGCTTGATACCTGCTAACGTCTCTCTCCCTGCGTATGTTAGCTGTGGTTTTCACAGGGGATTGTAAGATACTATACACTGAAAACCGAGGTGATTGTAAGATACTATACACTGAAAACAGAAGTGATTGTTAGATACTATACACTGAAAACAGAAGTGATTGTAAGATATTTTACACTGAAAACATAGGTGATTGTTAGATACTATACACTGAAAACAGAGGTGATTGTAAGATACTATACACTGAAAATAGGGTGATCTTGTATTGGTTGCAGGTTTTAATTTTTAACGTGCACCCCTTGTTACCTGCTAACGTCTCTCTCCCTGCGTATGTTAGCTGTGGTTTTCACAGGGGATTGTAAGATACTATACACTGAAAACCGAGGTGATTGTAAGATACTTTACACTGAACACAGAAGTGATTGTAAGATACTTTACACTGAAAACAGAGGTGATTGTAAGATACTATACACTAAAAACGGAGGTGATTGTAAGATACTATACACTGAAAACAGAGGTGATTGTAAGATACTATACACTGAAAACAGAAGTGATTGTAACATACTATACAATGAAAACAGAGATGATTGTAAGATACTATACACTAAAACAAAGGTGATTGTAAGATACAAACCTTGACAAGATCAGTGCTTTAGACTGTCTAAGACTTGGTATGTTGTGTTGGCAATATGTCTGCTAAGGGGTTTACCCGTAGTAAGGGTGGCTGTCTGAGATGATTGACAGTGCTAAAAAGTGTCTCAAATTGACAGTGCTAATAGGTGTCTTCAAATAAATGTGAAAAAATGGTGCAAACAATGGTGCGAACAATGTTAATAAGAGAACATGTTGATAAAAGAACGTTGTGGATAAAAAACAGTGTGACAATCAGTTTAAAATCAACAATATATAAATTTGTGTGGTGTAATCAAACAATAAGGTGATTCATGTGTACTCCAAAAGAAAGTTATAACATGATGGCAAACTCCAAAAAATGATTGGAACAATGAAAAAATGAAAAAAGAAAGAAAAAAATCCTGAAAACAGTGAACAGTTCAACAACAGTAAGGAATGTCAGAATTGAAAAAAAAATGTACTTGTATGTCCCAAACAAATGCAGTAGTTTTTCTCCCAGTGTTACTTCCCAGTGTAATTTCTCCCAAGTGTGAGGTGCAGATAGGACTCCTAAGTGTAGACCCAATCGGTTAGTTCAGTGTTCTGCCATATTGATCCTTTCTGTAAAAACAAGAACAATAATAGTGCAGACGTTTTCCAAAAATAGCTACCTATCAGAGTATCACTTACCAGTCGACGCGTTTCGGTCATGCATTGACCTTTATCAAGACTGGTTTTTGCTAATTCCTTGTGTCTTTTTATACCCTTGTATAATTGTTGATTTTCGTACTACCGGAAGTGCAGTTTCCCACTTCCGGTTTCGGGTGGCGATAATTCGTTGGTATCGTTATATGAAAGAGCTTATCTATTTATCTATTTGCCGTTAGTTTATTTAGAGTGGGGATAAAAGCTTGTGTCCTAAATATATACAATTTAGTGTATTTCTTGCTTCCCTCTGATTCCCGATTTTCTAGTGCTCTGATTGGTCGGATTCATTGATATTCCCGACTTTCTAGGTATCTGATTGGTCGGATTTGGGGCGTATTCTCTATGCTTCTTGCTATTGGTGGTTTGTGTAAAACTTGTGAATAGACTCTAACAGCCTATTATATGTGAAGGTGTGTATTACATCCGTTTTCCTATTGGTCCCTGTATCTTAGTGTGTTAATAGTATGATGACGATTTCTATGCTATTTTCAATGAATATTAGTTGAAAATGTCCCTTTTTGCTCCGGTTTAGGTGGCTGTGAAATGGTGTAGAAACTGTGTGTGACAACCACCATTATGAGTCAAATTAAAATAAGAATAAAAGTGGAAGTGAGGATTAGGCAATAAAAATATAAATATTTACATATTTATATATTGTAACGAATACGGTCATACTTTTTGTATTGTGCATTCTTAGCTTTTCGTAATGCTTAAATCTTATGCTGTATTAAACATATTATAAGGTAAAATGACATATTTATAATATATATATTTTCAATATTATTTCAATAGACCCGTACTTTATTGATCACAGATCTGTTCTAGATAGAGGGGATTAGATATCATTAGTGCTTTTATTAGTTAATCCTCAGTGATATAATGCTAATTGCTGTTCTTAAAAAGTTTTTAAAATTCTTTCTGATTTTCCAGCTGTATTTGTTTTCGAGGAATGGGTTAATGGTTCTTTTCTAGTAACTGGGTGTTTTGTCTCTTATTTATAAGTGCTCCTATTGTTTTATTCAGTTTCCTAATAGAAAAATCCGTTTATATTCTTTTATTGAGTTTTAGAGGGCTGATCGTAGGGGCCACTGGCTTAAGGAATTAAAACAACTTATCTGGTCATCTCTATGTTGATTCTTTATTTCTTTTTAGATTAATCAAGCTAGAGAGTATGTGAACATAGACTATAATCATTAACGCTAAATTATTCCAATGTACTCAAGGTTTTTGTGGATGAGATCATGTCCCATCTATAGTGTTGTTACATATTAGAATATGTGAATGTTCTCAAATATAAGTGTGAATCTTATAGGTGTCCTCATGTGTAAGTGTGATGGTCGACATTAACACGGTGAACTGGTCCTTTTAAATGGACCGTTCTTAGGTTAGCAATCTGATATATTCAACTGGTCTCCACTTTTGGGGCTAGATAGACAGTTTGAGAGACAGGTTTAGAGATGGTATACAGAGGGAGAAATAATTGCACATAAATTCTGGTATTTCTTCATCTGTGCCTTCAATTTCTCCAGATATGGCTTCAATTTCTCCAGATAAATGTGGGATATTTGTGACATTATTCATAAGTTCCTATCTGTAATTATGATCTTTTTAGTGGAAAGAGTTCTGGTGTTTTTCTTCTTGTGATGAAGTGTTTTCTTAAAGTAGTCAAATTCTCTTACTTAGATATGATCAGGAGTGAATAAGTGTTTCTAAGAGTTTCCTAGGATACTCTTATCTCCCTGAGATATAATATCTGCAGGGTAGCTTTGGTCCTCTCTGATTGCTCTGGTGTTCTTCCATAGCCTTAATTTAGGTTCAATAGATGAGACAGGTCCTCTTTATTATTCAAACCTCTTGGGTGGAGAGAGTCAAGGCGAAATATCCATTTTGACTCCTCAGTGAGTAGTTTTTTCTCCTGGTTGCCTCCTCTCCAATCTCTTGGTACTTTTTGTATTCCCATATATGTCAGTGTTTTGATGTTTCCTTGATGTTTCTCTGTGAAATGCTTATACAATGCGGTCTCTTTATTAAGTTTTTCGATACACAGCAAATGTTTGCGTATCCTGTCTCTTAGTGGTCTGGACGTTTGTCCCACATATTGGAGACCGCATGGGCATTCGAGGAGGTATATGACGTCCTTATCTTGACACTTTATTAGTTCTTTGATCTTGTATTTTTCTTTATTATTTTGTGATTGGAACATTGTAGATTTTTTGCCACATTTGCATGCCTTGCATGTGTGACAAGGAAAAAAACCTTTTATTATTTTCCCAAATATGTCTTTCATTCCAGAATGTTTTACCTTTTTGATACTTGGGGCTAGTTTGTTTTTCAAGTTGTTTGTCCTTCTATATACAAACTTTGGTCGTAGAGGTAATTTCTCTCCTAGGGTGTCATCGTCCTTCAATATGTTCCAATGCTTCCTAAAAATGTCTTCGATAACCCGACTGTTTTCACTGTACTCTGTTATCAGTGGTATATCCAGGATCCCGTTGTCATTATTTCCACTGGATTTTTCCTTGTATTTGGTCAGTTCCTTTCTTTCAATTTTTCGGACCTCTTCTATCTTCTCATCCAATACGTGTTCGTTGTAACCCCTCTCAATGAATTTAGCCTTGATTAGCTGGGCTTGTTCCTCCCATTTCTGTGGGTCTGAACAGTTTTTCTTCATCCGTAGAAGTTGTCCCTTTGGGATATTTGCCTTCCAATTTCTATGGTGACAACTGGTTTGGTGGACATAGTTGTTACTGTCCACCTGCTTGAAATGGGTTGATGTTTCAATGATGTTATTCTTTATTTCTATTTTCAGATCTAGATAAGTAAGAGATTTTTGACTATATTCGTATGTAAACTGAAGATTAACTTCATTCTGGTTCATCACCTTGAAGGTATATTCAAGGTCTTCTTGTGTTCCTCTCCACACGAGTATGATGTCATCGATATAGCGGCGATAGAGGACCAAATCCGCGCCTGCCGGACATGACTCCCAGAATATTTCTTCCCATTTAGCCATGTAGAGGTTAGCATAGCTAGGCGCGAATCTGGTCCCCATCGCCGTCCCACATATCTGTCTGTAGAATTTCCCTTCGTTGCTGAAGTAGTTATGGTGTAAAATATAGTTTATACTATCTAGTATAAATTCGCATTGTCTTTCTGGGATCTCTCCATCTCTTTCCAGATAGAATTTCACAGCTTTTAATCCTTCCTCATGGGGAATACTTGTGTATAAAGCCGTAACATCACAGGTTGCCAGGATGTAGTTATCTTCCCAGCTAATGTCCTCGAGTAGATTGATTATTTGAGTGGAATCCCTTATATATGATGGGCGTTCTCTGACAAATTTCTGGAGATGTCTGTCCACATACTCCGACAGATTGCTGCTCAAAGATCCTATCCCGGAGATTATTGGTCTTCCAGGGGGGTCTTTCAGACTTTTGTGGATTTTGGGGACGTGGTATATTATCGGTGTCTTTGGGAATTGTACATTTATATAATCGTACTCCTTCTCATTCAGGATGTTTTCCTCTTTTGCTCCCTTCAAAAGGTTTGTCAATGTTTTTCTATATATATTGACAGGGTTCTCTTTTAGTTTTTCATATGTGTTTTGGTCTCCCAAAATCCTCTCCATCTCTTTATTATAATCTGTCTTATTCATCACCACAATCCCACCGCCCTTGTCGGCCGGCTTAATGGTGAGATTGTGGTTATCTTCCAGTTTTTTAACAATTTCGATTTGTTTATTCGATAGGTTTTTGTTTTTCAATTTGAGCTTCTTGTTGTCTATATCTCGTATTTCTCTACACACCACAGTCTCGAATGTCTCGAGTGCCGTCCCTTTGTATGTCAGGGGGTAGAATGTGGATTTTGGCTTCAAATTGGTATGTTTGTAGCCATCATCTTGTTCGGTGTGAGTATATCCTTGAAAACCATAGCCCATCCTTTCCAATGGTGATTTCAGAAAAAATCTTTTCAGAGTAAGTTTTCTGATAAACTCTTTTGTGTTTATGAATGTCGTGAATTTGTCCAAACTTTTAGAAGGGGCGAAGGATAAGCCCAATTTTAAGACAGATCTTTCCTCTTTGCTCAGTTTGTAGGAACTTAGATTAAATATCCCTTTCTCAGAGTTATCATCTGTCTGTTGATCTATTTCATTTGTAGCTTTCTTTGTTTTTAAGCCTCCTCTTTTCCCTCTGTGGGTCTTGTTTTTACCCGTGTGGAGGACTGGTTTTGTTCTCCTTTTTTGTGATTTTGGAGTTCCAATCCTAAAAAAGAAGGAGAAAGAGTGGAGGATGAGGAGGGATGTGATACTTGTGTACCTGTTTTTGTTTGGTTATTTGATCTGTTCGTTCCAGTCCTCTTTTCTTTGATTGTTGGTTGTCCCCCTAAAGGTTCGGTCCTTTCATTTGCTCTCTCATTGGGAGGCTCTTCTCTTGGACCTTGTTGTCTCCTTTCACGTGGGGGGGTATCACAGACATTCGTATTTCTGAAGCCTTGTTCTTGCATATCTCCATATGTGGTTCTTCCTGCGAAGTTTCTCCTCTGTTGGTGGTTACTATTATTTCTTCGCTGATATCCCCGCTCTTGGTAGTTTTGGTATCCCCAATTCCTTTCCAGGTAGTCGGAATCGCTCCAGTAAGCTTGTGCAGATCTCCCTCTGTAATATCGTTCTCTTCCTCTATCATCGAAATTATTTGTATAATAGTCTCTTCTCTCTCTTCTATGGTCAAAATGGTTAGTAACCATTCTATTGTTGTGATATGGCCTAGGTGCGTGTTGCCCCCTATAATTATTATCAAAGTGTCTTTGTCTTTGGTTATAGGTGTGGACATTATAATCATTCCTATAATTAGTGTGTCTCAGATTGCGTTCTGATTTTTCATTATGATATTCTGGCATATTGTTCCTATAGTATGGTGTGTGTTGCTGTCTCTCAGGATCTTGATAAATAGTTCTATCTTTCTTAGTTTTATTATATGTCACTGTTGTCCATGTATCAGATTCATTCTCTTCATTGTGGGCATCTGTATTTTCTTCGTCTAAATTTACTTTTGATTCAAAATCAACCTTTTCATCATTATTTTTCTTTTCTAATTCCCTTATTAGTTTCTTAGTTTTCTTTTTCGTAATGTCTTCCTTTATTTTGATCACTTTTTTCACTAGACTTTCTTTTTTATGTGCAATTTCTTCACATTCTGATCCTGAACTTTCCAAATTTAAAATAATGACTTCATTTTCCTTAATGTCTAAGTCTATTTGTGTGATTTGTATTTCCCTGTGTTCTATAATCAGCTTAATCAGCTGTTGTGAAGTATGTAGTAATGTATTTTTCCATTTCTCAGCGAGAGTGTCTGAGATTGGAAAGGCACACTCTTTGTGCACTAATAGCCCTTTTGGAATATTTCACCTCAGAGATGAGTAACTTTTCTAATTCTTTAAAGATTAGATTTATGTCTATGGTGTCATCTTCAGCTTCCAATGTATATTCTTCTTTTCCTATGTTTGTGATATTAATATTTATCGACTGCCTCAAGCTCTGAAAGGAGCTCGGAGTATGTGGACAGACATCTCCAGAAATTTGTCAGAGAACGCCCATCATATATAAGGGATTCCACTCAAATAATCAATCTACTCGAGGACATTAGCTGGGAAGATAACTACATCCTGGCAACCTGTGATGTTACGGCTTTATACACAAGTATTCCCCATGAGGAAGGATTGAAAGCTGTGAAATTCTATCTGGAAAGAGATGGAGAGATCCCAGAAAGACAATGCGAATTTATACTAGATAGTATAAACTATATTTTACACCATAACTACTTCAGCAACGAAGGGAAATTCTACAGACAGATATGTGGGACGGCGATGGGGACCAGATTCGCGCCTAGCTATGCTAACCTCTACATGGCTAAATGGGAAGAAATATTCTGGGAGTCATGTCCGGCAGGCGCGGATTTGGTCCTCTATCGCCGCTATATCGATGACATCATACTCGTGTGGAGAGGAACACAAGAAGACCTTGAATATACCTTCAAGGTGATGAACCAGAATGAAGTTAATCTTCAGTTTACATACGAATATAGTCAAAAATCTCTTACTTATCTAGATCTGAAAATAGAAATAAAGAATAACATCATTGAAACATCAACCCATTTCAAACAGGTGGACAGTAACAACTATGTCCACCAAACCAGTTGTCACCATAGAAATTGGAAGGCAAATATCCCAAAGGGACAACTTCTACGGATGAAGAAAAACTGTTCAGACCCACAGAAATGGGAGGAACAAGCCCAGCTAATCAAGGCTAAATTCATTGAGAGGGGTTACAACGAACACGTATTGGATGAGAAGATAGAAGAGGTCCGAAAAATTGAAAGAAAGGAACTGACCAAATACAAGGAAAAATCCAGTGGAAATAATGACAACGGGATCCTGGATATACCACTGATAACAGAGTACAGTGAAAACAGTCGGGTTATCGAAGACTGTTACGGTTACCCTTAGTCTCGCTGAGAGATGGACCGCTTAGTAGCCTGGATCCCTATTGCTAAAGAGGGGAGAAGCTGCTTTCCATAGTATTCTATATGAGTCTCGCAAATATAGAATAATCTCCCTTAGCTGCAGTACAGCTAGGATACCCTTCTGCCCACAAAAACGAGTCAACGCTGCGATTGAGGGTCAAACAAGAACTCAGGACTGGGATGCCCAGCCTGCTTTTTATTAAGGTTACATGCACACAGGGCACTCCCAGGGGGGGGGGGGGGGAAGCACAAAATCCCCCATCACACAGTTAGATAGAGAGCAATGTCCTTTGACAGGCCACAATAGGATTACAGTACTTAAGATAACAAGTTTACAAGTTCATCTTATCAATTAGCAGTCTGGCTCCAGAGGTGATTAGACAATAGTTTCTAAAAGCTGAAAAAAAGTTAACTCTTTATGAAATGATACTTGTTACGGTTTTCTTGGAGCCCTTCTTAGGCGCTGGCTTGGCTGGTTCAGGCATTGCTGCTGGGAAATAAGCTCTGTGGAACACTCTGGCAGACACAGTCTGACCCCTTTTCGGGGCAGACTAAGGCTGTCCAGACCGCTGGTTATGCGGGGCTGAGGTCGGTTTGTCTGGACAACCCGTCGGCGTTGCCATTCTGTTTCCCAGGTCTGTAAGTAATGGTGAAATTGAAGGGTTGCAACGATAAGCTCCAACGTAATAGCCTGCCGTTATCTCCAGAGACCCGGTTCAGCCACACCAACGGGTTATGGTCGGTGACCAGGGTGAATTCCTGACCATATAAATAGGGAGTCAATTTCTTTAATGCCCACACCAAAGCCAAACACTCCTTTTCGACCGCTGCATAGCTGACTTCGCGGGGCAGGAGCTTCCGGCTGATGTAGGCAACTGGATGCTCCCCTCCATCTTCGCCTACTTGGCTGAGGACGGCTCCCAGCCCGAACATGGAAGCATCTGTATGGACGATAAAACGTTTGTTAAGGGCTGGGGCCGCCAAGACAGGAGCGTTAATTAGAGCATTTTTGAGAGCCTGGAAAGCCATTTCACAGTGGGGAGACCACAGGACCTGTCGAGGTAAGTTCTTCTTGGTCAAGTCAGTCAGGGGTTTGGCAAGTGTGCTGTAGTCTGGTACGAACCGTCTATAGTACCCTGCCGTGCCCAGGAAGGCTAGGACCTGAGTCTTAGTGATGGGGGTGGGCCAATTGGCGACAGCTTCTATCTTGGCCGGCTCTGGTCGCTGCTTTCCACACCCCACCCGGTGACCCAGGTACTGTACCTCGGCCATCCCAAAGTGGCATTTTTCTGGCTTCAGAGTCAGGCCAGCAGCCCGGATCTGATCCAGAACCATTCCTACATGAGCTAAGTGGTCCTCCCAGGACTCACTGTGGATCGCTATGTCGTCCAGGTAGGCGCAAGCAAAACTCTGGAAGCCATCCAGGAGCCTATCCACCAAGCGCTGGAATGTAGCTGGGGCATTCTTCATCCCAAACGGCATTACCCTAAACTGATATAAGCCGAATGGGGTGACGAATGCCGACTTGGGGATAGCCTCCGGGGCCAGGGGAATCTGCCAGTAACCTTTGCAGAGGTCAATAGTGGTCAGGTAATTTCCCCTGGCTATACGATCGAGTAGCTCGTCTACCCTGGGCATAGGGTAAGCGTCCGTCACGGTTTTTTCATTGAGCCTCCGATAGTCTACGCAGAACCGGGTGGTCCCATCTTTCTTGGGCACCAAGACAACTGGGGAGGCCCAGGGACTATCGGAGGGCTCAATTACCCTGAGCTGGAGCATCTCATCGATCTCCTTCTTCATTCCTGTCCTAACTGCTTCGGGGATTCGGTACGGAGCCTGGCGCAAGGGAGCTTGTCCCGGAGTATCTACCTGGTGGGTGGTTAAAGTTGTGTACCCTGGCTTCGGGGAGAAGGTGAGGTGTTTGGACTGGAGGAGTTGGCTGAGCTGCTCCCTTTCAGTGGGGCTAAGTCGGTCTCCTATCTGAACCTGAGCCACTATACCTGTGGGGAGACTCTTTTCTAATAGGTCTGGAATGGGTAGACTGTCGGGGTCTTCCTGAGGGGAACAACATACGGCCGTCACGTTCTCTGGTCGCTCAAAATATTCCTTGAGCATGTTTACATGGAATGTCTTTCTAAGATTGTTGTCATGGCAGCTAGCTATCACATAAGTGGTGTCTCCCCTTTTCTCTACGATCTGGTAGGGACCCTGCCAGGACGCCTGCAATTTGTCTGTCTTCACCGGCTTAAGTACTAACACCTTTTGTCCTATGGTGAAGATTCTCTTTCGGGCCCCCCGATCGTACCATACTTTCTGTCTTCTCTGGGCCAACTGGAGATTAGCCCGCACGGATTTGGCTAATTGCTCCATTCGGTCCCTGAGTTCCAGCACGTATGGCACAATGGGGACACCGTCAGCCTCCATCTCTCCCTCCCAGTGCTCCCGGATCAGGTTTAGGGGTCCCCGTACCTTTCTTCCGTAGAGCAACTCGAAGGGAGAGAACCCTGTCGTTTCCTGGGGCACCTCCCGATAAGCAAATAGGAGGTGCGGCAGGAAGCGTTCCCAGTCTCGGTATTCCTGAGTGAACGTCTTGAGCATTTGCTTGAGGGTCCCATTGAACCTCTCACACAGCCCGTTCGTCTGGGGGTGGTATGGGGAGCTCAGGAGGGACTTAATTTTTCAAACCTGCCAGAGTTGTTGGGTCAATTCAGCCGTAAATTGGGTGCCTCGGTCGGATAGGATTTCTTTTGGAAATCCTACCCGGGAGAACACCTGTACTAGTGCATTCGCTACCGTATCCGCTTGTATGTTGGATAGGGCGACAGCCTCTGGGTACCTGGTAGCGTAGTCCACTACGGTAAGAATGTAGCGCTTACCGGAGGGACTAGGGGTAGCCAGTGGTCCCACTAGGTCAATAGCAACCCGGCTGAAGGGTTCCTCTACAATGGGCATATTTACTAGATGGGCTTTAGGGTGATCGCCTCGCCTTCCTACTCGTTGACACACATCGCAGGTGTTACAGTAAGTTCTAACGTCAGCGTGCACCCCTGGCCAAAAGAACGTGTGAGTAATGCGGTGTAGGGTACGGGTTACGGCTAGGTGGCCTGCTAAGGGGATGTCGTGGCCTATCTTGAGGATTTCTTGACGGTATTTGTGGGGCACTACCAGCTGTCGCCTACGCTGTCCCCTTTTCTCTGTCCAGCGGTATATTTTCCCTTTTTCCCATAAGAATGTTTCGTTATCTGCCCCGCCCCCTCCGGTCTCTGCTCGTTCCCGGTACTTTTGTAAAGTCGGGTCAGTCTTAGACTCTGTCTCGAAAGCATCTGGGGTGTCCCAGGGTATGGGGCCTAACATGTCAGGCAAGGTCGGGGTAGGTCTTACCTGTGTCTCCCGCACTGGTGAGAGCTCTCGCTCCATCCGGGCTTGGGCCCGTGTAGTCACTGGGTCCGCCTCGTTGTTGCATACTGGAGCATAGGCAGAAGTCATGGGGCCCAAATCGTTGCCCAGTAGTACTTCGGCAGGTAAATTATCCATTAGGCCCACGTTCACAGCCCCCTTTCCCGCTCCTCAATCAAGATGCACTTTAGCTGTTGGAATTTTGTACACATCCCCCCCCGCCACTCTAACGGCCACAGTCTGTCCGGATCGCTTGTGCTCTGGCACCAAATGACTCTGTACCAGCGTGATAGTAGCCCCTGTGTCTCTCAATCCCTCTGTAGATCGCCCCTCGAGCCATACCTTCTGCCGATGGTGCTGGCGGTTATCTGAGGCAGCATATACAGGGTCCACCTCGTGAAGCGGCCCCACATATCCCTCCATAGGGGCCTCTTGGTTAACACAGAGGGCCCGGGCCGGACGATAGGACCCAGAGGGGTAATTGTAATTCCTGGGTGTCTGGTGCGTATTAAGGGGGCAGCTAGCCATGAAATGCCCTGGTTGCTTGCATCGGTGGCAAGTCGGTCTGGGACGCTCAGAGCTATTATTGTGTGGTCCTGAGTGTCGGATGGGCCCTGTGGGCACCGGGGCTCGGAATTCAGCATGAGGGGGTGCACGGTAAACCTCTCTGGGTTCGACCCGTGCTGGAGCTCGGTAGTTCATGGGTTTGTGAAGACGGGAGTCATAATGTTCATCGGCCAATTTGGCTGCTTCTTCTAAGGTAGAAGGCCGCCTGTCTCGCAGCCATTCCTTCCCTTGCTGTTCCATGCCATTATAAAAATGTTCTAAGAGAAACAATTGTAAAATTTCCTCACCAGTCACCGCTTTACTTCCGCTCAGCCAGTGATTTGCCGCTCTCTGCATTCGGTGCGCCCATTCCATATGGGTATCGTTAGGCTTCTTTTTCGTGCCCCGAAACTGTCGGCGATACGTGTCCGGAGTTACAGCGTACCGTCGCAACAGTGTCTCCTTAACTAGCTCATACTGTGTCACTTCCTCAGCACCCAGAGTACGAAAGGCTTCCAGGGCTCGCCCGGATAGTTTCCCAGACAATATCGTGGGCCACTCTCTGTTGGGAATCTGGTGCAGGGCACATTGCCTTTCGAAGTCCGCCAAATATTCATCAATCCCTGTCTCGCTCTCTAGGAAGGGTCGAAATGCCGCATAGGGTATCTTGGGCCTCCCAGCATTTTCGACAGGGATGATTACCTGCGGGGCTTCAGCATTGCGGTGTGCGTTCGCTAGGTTGAGTTTGTGGGATCGAGTCTCTCGTATATCCTCGTCCGCCTCCGCCATCAACTGCTGTACCAATTCCATGGAGGGGTTCGGCCCGTATAATGAGAGCCTTTCCCGAACAATCCTGGTTTTTTCGTCACTAATCGTGGTCGGTGTTTCCGCCATTGTGAAGCTCTGATCCAGTTCGGTCAATTCTGCGATCAGCTCTCTCCTCGGCCGGTTGCTGGCATACCCCCCTCTGCTTTCAAGTAAATCCTTTAGGGTTGTACGCTTCAATTTTTCGTAAGCGCTCTCCATCCGTTCTGTACCTCTCCTAGGAAATCCAGGAAAATCCCGCCGCTGCCGCCAAATGTTACGGTTACCCTTAGTCTCGCTGAGAGATGGACCGCTTAGTAGCCTGGATCCCTATTGCTAAAGAGGGGAGAAGCTGCTTTCCATAGTATTCTATATGAGTCTCGCAAATATAGAATAATCTCCCTTAGCTGCAGTACAGCTAGGATACCCTTCTGCCCACAAAAACGAGTCAACGCTGCGATTGAGGGTCAAACAAGAACTCAGGACTGGGATGCCCAGCCTGCTTTTTATTAAGGTTACATGCACACAGGGCACTCCCAGGGGGGGGGGGGAGCACAAAATCCCCCATCACACAGTTAGATAGAGAGCAATGTCCTTTGACAGGCCACAATAGGATTACAGTACTTAAGATAACAAGTTTACAAGTTCATCTTATCAATTAGCAGTCTGGCTCCAGAGGTGATTAGACAATAGTTTCTAAAAGCTGAAAAAAAGTTAACTCTTTATGAAATGATACTTGTTACGGTTTTCTTGGAGCCCTTCTTAGGCGCTGGCTTGGCTGGTTCAGGCATTGCTGCTGGGAAATAAGCTCTTCACAACAAAATAACTAATGCTTCTGTAACAAAGACATTTTTAGGAAGCATTGGAACATATTGAAGGACGATGACACCCTAGGAGAGAAATTACCTCTACGACCAAAGTTTGTATATAGAAGGACAAACAACTTGAAAAACAAACTAGCCCCAAGTATCAAAAAGGTAAAACATTCTGGAATGAAAGACATATTTGGGAAAATAATAAAAGGTTTTTTTCCTTGTCACACATGCAAGGCATGCAAATGTGGCAAAAAATCTACAATGTTCCAATCACAAAATAATAAAGAAAAATACAAGATCAAAGAACTAATAAAGTGTCAAGATAAGGACGTCATATACCTCCTCGAATGCCCATGCGGTCTCCAATATGTGGGACAAACGTCCAGACCACTAAGAGACAGGATACGCGAACATTTGCTGTGTATCGAAAAACTTAATAAAGAGACCGCATTGTATAAGCATTTCACAGAGAAACATCAAGGAAACATCAAAACACTGACATATATGGGAATACAAAAAGTACCAAGAGATTGGAGAGGAGGCAACCAGGAGAAAAAACTACTCACTGAGGAGTCAAAATGGATATTTCGCCTTGACTCTCTCCACCCAAGAGGTTTGAATAATAAAGAGGACCTGTCTCATCTATTGAACCTAAATTAAGGCTATGGAAGAACACCAGAGCAATCAGAGAGGACCAAAGCTACCCTGCAGATATTATATCTCAGGGAGATAAGAGTATCCTAGGAAACTCTTAGAAACACTTATTCACTCCTGATCATATCTAAGTAAGAGAATTTGACTACTTTAAGAAAACACTTCATCACAAGAAGAAAAACACCAGAACTCTTTCCACTAAAAAGATCATAATTACAGATAGGAACTTATGAATAATGTCACAAATATCCCACATTTATCTGGAGAAATTGAAGCCATATCTGGAGAAATTGAAGGCACAGATGAAGAAATACCAGAATTTATGTGCAATTATTTCTCCCTCTGTATACCATCTCTAAACCTGTCTCTCAAACTGTCTATCTAGCCCCAAAAGTGGAGACCAGTTGAATATATCAGATTGCTAACCTAAGAACGGTCCATTTAAAAGGACCAGTTCACCGTGTTAATGTCGACCATCACACTTACACATGAGGACACCTATAAGATTCACACTTATATTTGAGAACATTCACATATTCTAATATGTAACAACACTATAGATGGGACATGATCTCATCCACAAAAACCTCGAGTACATTGGAATAATTTAGCGTTAATGATTATAGTCTATGTTCACATACTCTCTAGCTTGATTAATCTAAAAAGAAATAAAGAATCAACATAGAGATGACCAGATAAGTTGTTTTAATTCCTTAAGCCAGTGGCCCCTACGATCAGCCCTCTAAAACTCAATAAAAGAATATAAACGGATTTTTCTATTAGGAAACTGAATAAAACAATAGGAGCACTTATAAATAAGAGACAAAACACCCAGTTACTAGAAAAGAACCATTAACCCATTCCTCGAAAACAAATACAGCTGGATAATCAGAAAGAATTTTAAAAACTTTTTAAGAACAGCAATTAGCATTATATCACTGAGGATTAACTAATAAAAGCACTAATGATATCTAATCCCCTCTATCTAGAACAGATCTGTGATCAATAAAGTACGGGTCTATTGAAATAATATTGAAAATATATATATTATAAATATGTCATTTTACCTTATAATATGTTTAATACAGCATAAGATTTAAGCATTACGAAAAGCTAAGAATGCACAATACAAAAAGTATGACCGTATTCGTTACAATATATAAATATGTAAATATTTATATTTTTATTGCCTAATCCTCACTTCCACTTTTATTCTTATTTTAATTTGACTCATAATGGTGGTTGTCACACACAGTTTCTACACCATTTCACAGCCACCTAAACCGGAGCAAAAAGGGACATTTTCAACTAATATTCATTGAAAATAGCATAGAAATCGTCATCATACTATTAACACACTAAGATACAGGGACCAATAGGAAAACGGATGTAATACACACCTTCACATATAATAGGCTGTTAGAGTCTATTCACAAGTTTTACACAAACCACCAATAGCAAGAAGCATAGAGAATACGCCCCAAATCCGACCAATCAGATACCTAGAAAGTCGGGAATATCAATGAATCCGACCAATCAGAGCACTAGAAAATCGGGAATCAGAGGGAAGCAAGAAATACACTAAATTGTATATATTTAGGACACAAGCTTTTATCCCCACTCTAAATAAACTAACGGCAAATAGATAAATAGATAAGCTCTTTCATATAACGATACCAACGAATTATCGCCACCCGAAACCGGAAGTGGGAAACTGCACTTCCGGTAGTACGAAAATCAACAATTATACAAGGGTATAAAAAGACACAAGGAATTAGCAAAAACCAGTCTTGATAAAGGTCAATGCATGACCGAAACGCGTCGACTGGTAAGTGATACTCTGATAGGTAGCTATTTTTGGAAAACGTCTGCACTATTATTGTTCTTGTTTTTACAGAAAGGATCAATATGGCAGAACACTGAACTGACCGATTAGGTCTACACTTAGGAGTCCTATCTGCACCTCACACTTGGGAGAAATTACACTGGGAAGTAACACTGGGAGAAAAACTACTGCATTTGTTTGGGACATACAAGTACATTTTTTTTCCAATTCTGACATTCCTTACTGTTGTTGAACTGTTCACTGTTTTCAGGATTTTTTCTTTCTTTTTTCATTTTTTCATTGTTCCAATCATTTTTTGGAGTTTGCCATCATGTTATAACTTTCTTTTGGAGTACACATGAATCACCTTATTGTTTGATTACACCACACAAATTTATATATTGTTGATTTTAAACTGATTGTCACACTGTTTTTTATCCACAACGTTCTTTTATCAACATGTTCTCTTATTAACATTGTTCGCACCATTGTTTGCACCATTTTTTCACATTTATTTGAAGACACCTATTAGCACTGTCAATTTGAGACACTTTTTAGCACTGTCAATCATCTCAGACAGCCACCCTTACTACGGGTAAACCCCTTAGCAGACATATTGCCAACACAACATACCAAGTCTTAGACAGTCTAAAGCACTGATCTTGTCAAGGTTTGTAACATTTGTTTTTATTGTTGCCACTTATTGTAAAATCTTGGATCCATGATTATATCTTTTATTGTACTCTAGGTATATTTTATTGTATCTTATACATTTTATTGTATTAATAAACGACATATTTTTAGACTTAGACCCGGCCTTTGTCCTATTGGCGCTTTAATAATTTTCTCTCTGATTATCCACCTTTCTGACCGCTAGGGGTCAATTTATTAAAGCAAGGGTCCCTCTAGCATTAGGCGCTCAGTGTCAACCCCAATTCACTGTGATTGTAAGATACTATACACTGAAAACAAAGGTGATTGTAAGATACTATACACTGAAAACAGAGGTGATTGTAAGTTACTATACACGAAAAATAGAGGCGATTGTTAGATACTATACACTGAAAACAGAGGTGATTGTAACATACTATACATTGAATGTTTACTTATACAAAGATGGATGCTGCTCGTATCACTACCCTTGTGAGAGGATCTAGGGATTTCCTCAAGGATGCACCAGTGGAAGTTACCAGTCAAGAATATGAAAAATTGAAAAAGAGAAATATGATTTGGGAACTGCACAGCATAACTCTTGCAAAATACTATAGAGTTAAAAGAATCCCCAGAGGGTTACGCATGAGTACCCGACCTACACTACTAAAGGATAACATCGAATATTGTCAAAAATTTGAAGCTATATTGAACAAATGCTCCTATGACCTAATTGTACTAACAGTAGAGACACTACAGAAAGAAATTGACAGACAACAGGTCATAGTGGAAGCGAAACAGGAGGAGCTCAGACAAGTTCTATCTACAGAAGAATACAGAAAAAAAATTAAAGATATTGATGACAAAATTACCGCTTTGAAGAAGGACTTACAAGATGGCAAACGACAGAAGTTTCAGCGTGATGAACAGGATTATGCCCAAGGAAACGTCTATCGTTGGAGGGGTGAGAATCGATCCTGGCGGCGGAGGGATCTCCCACAGAAAATGAGAACCGGCCGCAACTACACATCACAGAGCCAAGCCAGACAAGATCAGAGGAGCTCGAGTGGAACAGACAGCTCTACCGGATCAAGTTTTTTAGAATCCAGCGACGAAACAAACACCAAACAGGGCACAGAGGAGGCCGGAAACACAAACGGAGGCAAGGGGCAATTCAGTCGTCCAAGGAAGGCGAAGAAACAGAAGAAGTGAATGAAGAATCATCAATAATTAACATCTCCACCTCCAGTTTAACGGACAGTGAGTACCAGTTACTAAATAAGGGTTTGTCATTTTGCCCAGCTAAAGATGTGGACTTTTTTGAGTTGGAAAAGGATTTGTACAGATTCTTTAGGACATTGAAACTTAAGTCCTTTTTTAATAACAAGTCTAAAGCAGTTAATGCTATTGAGAATCTGAACAAAGATACACTGACTCTTAAAGCAACTGGACTATATCATAAAAGCAGTTTTACTCCACCAGGTTATAATAATAGCATTGAAACATACATGCAATTGGTGAAAAATGATTTGAAACACTTAGAATGTAAGATCAAAAAGAAATCATGGAAGTTTAAACATAATGTTACCAAAGCTCAGAGTGGAGCTATTTCTACTTTATGCAAAAAAGATATAGTGGTGAGGGGGGCAGACAAGGGAGGAGCCATAGTTGTCCTAGATAAGGACTACTACATTAGTGAACTCACTAATCAATTGAAAGATAAAGATACATATTTGGTTCTCCCTTATAACCCACTCATTAATATACAAAAAGAAATTAAGGGTATAATTGACAAGGCTCTTACTAAGGGTGTTATAGATAAAAAATTGGCTAAATATCTATACATTGAGTGGCCAAAAAACCCAATCATATATACAGTACCAAAGGTACATAAAGACCCCCATAGACCACCTGGTCGTCCAATAGTTGCTGGTATACAATCTGTATTTAGTCATATAGCGGTATATCTTGATAAAATCTTACAGCCTGAAGTTATGAAAGCAACTTCTTACATTAAAGATACTAGTGACTTCATTTTGAAGCTTAAAGATTTGCCGCTAAATGACACAAAGTATATACTTTTTTCACTTGATGTTTGTAGCTTATACACATCCATCAAGCATGAAAGTGGAATTGGAGCTGTTATGACCACTATGACTAAAACCAATAAATATAGCTACATACAATTGAAATTTATTGAAGATCTGCTTAGAGTGGTATTATATTGCAATTATTTTTTATTTGGTGAAACATGGTACTTGCAGTTGAAGGGGACAGCCATGGGGTCCAATGTTGCCCCATCATACGCCAACATGTTCATGAGTTGTTTTGAAGACAAATTTGTCTATGAAAATGCTTTATTCTTAAAATATGGGGCAGCCTGGTGGCGCTTCATAGATGACGTGTTTGGCGTGTGGTGGGGTGACATTGGTTCCCTTTTGGCTTTTGTAGATCAGTTGAATAGTGCAGTGCAGGGACTAAAATTTACACTTAATTTTAGCGAGACAAATATTGTATTCTTGGATACTGAAGTGCACAAGGATGTCATGACTGGCAATTTAAAAATTGACATGTACAGGAAGAGTATAGATAGAAATTCCCTACTTAAATATGATAGCTTCCATCATGAGTCTTTGAAAAATTCCCTACCTAAAAGCCAGATGCTCAGAGTTCATAAAATAGTAAGTGACAGCCATGTGAAAGAGATAAGACTTAGAGAGATGACTGAGAGATTTGTACAAAGGGGTTATCCTTCTAGCTTAGTGGAAAGAGAGAAACAAAAAGCCAATAGTGTCAGTGAAAATAGGCAGAAAATTAGGAATAAACAGGATAGAATAGTGTGTGTAACACAATACAATCCATATAGTGCTGAAATTGCCCAATACCTTAAAAAACATTGGCACATTATAAAAAATTGTAATACAGATATTACTGAGTTTCAAAACTATCCACTAATGGCATATAGGAGAGTGCCCAATATTAAAGATCTAGTGGTAAAGAATGACATTGGGGCCAAGGTGAAAAAACAGACATACATATCATCTAAATCATGTGGCACCTATCCCTGTTTAAACTGTGCCAGTTGCCATTCGGTCATAAAGGGTAGAGAGTTTGTACACCCCCAAACAGGTAATAAGTTTAACATCAACAAATTTTATACATGTGAGTCTACACATGTAATTTATCTTATTAAGTGTCCATGCTCCAAAATCTACTTGGGCGAGACTGTTAGAAAAATACGTGATCGCCTCAGTCAGCACAGATCAAATATAAGATGTGGGGACATGAAAGCCCCGGTAGCCTGTCACTTTATTGAAGCTGGTCACAATATCTCACAATTGAGGTGGCAAGTCATTGATAGTGTTGAACCCCATAGAAGGGGTGGGAATAGGGAAACTCAGCTAAAGAGGAAAGAATCCTTCTGGATACACAAGTTAGATGCTTTAGTTCCCAAAGGGATCAATAGAGAAATAGATATGACAGTATTCTTGTGAGTAAAAATTTGAATTTAAAAATTTGAAATAAAAGATATTTTTCTCAGTGTGTTATACAACACAATATTGTATTCTCTGTAAATAAGTAAACTGTAGCAAAGATAATAATATTATCATATGATGAATGTGTAAGAAATATATCTGGAAATTGTAACTACTAACAGCAGATTGTTTTTAACTATGTATTTAACAATTTTTATAGGAATAATGAGTTTTGACCACTAGGTGGCGATTTTTTTTGTAGTTGTTTAGTTAACACAATGTTATTTGGTGTATTAAGGGTTAATGTCATATGGTATTTAAGGAGCAGCTAACAGGTGTTCTGAATAAGCATGAGTAAGGGTTAACAGCCCGAAACGTCGCTTTTTTTGCTGCTGTGTGCCAAGTGCTGAAATGGGACAATAAAGGCTAAGTTTATTTAACAATTTTCCTATCATTTTTTGGTGCTGTGGAAATCAGTTGTCTACATATTACAGAGAGGTGTGTGCAGTGGCCCTCTACCACGAGCATCAGGTGTGTGCTGTCTGTCACTTGGGAACTGTTTGATACATTGAAAGCAGAGATAATTGTAAGATACTATACATTAAAACAAAGGTGATTGTAAGATACTATACACTGAAAACAGAGGTGATTGTAAGATACTAAACACTGAAAATAGGGTGATCTTGTATTGGTTGCAGGTTTTAATTTTTAACGTGCACCGCTTGTTACCTGCTAACGTCTCTCTCCCTGCGTATGTTAGCTGTGGGTTTCACAGGGGATTGTAAGATACTATACACTAAAAATGGAGGTGATTGTAAGATACTATACACTGAAAACAGAAGTGATTGTTAGATACTATACACTGAAAACAGAAGTGATTGTAACATACTATACACTGAAAACAGAGGTGATTGTAAGATACTATACACTGAAAACAGAGGTGATTGTAAGATACTATACACTGAAAACAGAGGTGATTGTAAGATACTATACACTGAAAACAGAAGTGATTGTAACATACTATACAATGAAAACCGAGATGATTGTAAGACACTATACACTGAAAACAGAGGTGATTGTAAGATACTATACACAGAAAACAGAAGTGATTGTTAGATACTATACACTGAAAACAGAAGTGATTGTAACATACTATACACTGAAAACAGAGGTGATTGTAAGATACTATACACTGAAAACAGAGGTGATTGTAAGATACTATACACTGAAAACAGAGGTGATTGTAAGATACTATACACTGAAAACAGAAGTGATTGTAACATACTATACAATGAAAACCGAGATGATTGTAAGACACTATACACTGAAAACAGAGGTGATTGTAAGATACTATACACAGAAAACAAAGGTGATTGCTAGATACTATACACTGAAAACAGAGGTGATTGTAAGATACTATACACTGAAAACAGAGGTGATTGTAAGATGCTATACACTGAAAACAGAGGTGATTGTAAGATACTATACACTGAAAACAGAGGTGATTGTAAGATACTATACACTGAAAACAGAGGTGATTGTAAGATACTATACACTGAAAACAGAGGTGATTGTAAGATACTATACACTGAAAACAGAGGTGATTGTAAGATACTATACACTGAAAACAGAGGTGATTGTTAGATACTATACACTGAAAACAGAGGTGATTGTAAGATACTATACACTGAAAACAGAGGTGATTGTAAGACACTATACACTGAAAACAGAGGTGATTGTTAGATACTATACACTGAAAACAGAGGTGATTGTTAGATACTATACACTGAAAACAGAGGTGATTGTTAGATACTATACACTGAAAACAGAGGTGATTGTTAGATACTATACACTGAAAACAGAAGTGATTGTAACATACTATACAATGAAAACCGAGATGATTGTAAGACACTATACACTGAAAACAGAGGTGATTGTAAGATACTATACACTGAAAACAGAGGTGATTGTAAGATACTATACACTGAAAACAGAGGTGATTGTAAGATACTATACACTGAAAACAGAGGTGATTGTAAGATACTATACACTGAAAACAGAGGTGATTGTAAGATACTATACACTGAAAACAGAGGTGATTGTAAGATACTATACACTGAAAACAGAGGTGATTGTAAGATACTATACACTGAAAACAGAGGTGATTGTAAGACACTATACACTGAAAACAGAGGTGATTGTTAGATACTATACACTGAAAACAGAGGTGATTGTAAGATACTATACACTGAAAACAGAGGTGATTGTAAGATACTATACACTGAAAACAGAGGTGATTGTAAGATACTATACACTGAAAACAGAGGTGATTGTAAGACACTATACACTGAAAACAGAGGTGATTGTTAGATACTATACACTGAAAACAAAGGTGACTGTTAGATACTATACACTGAAAACCGAGATGATTGTAAGATACTATACACTGAAAACAGAGGTGATTGTAAGATACTATACACTGAAAACAGAGGTGATTGTTAGATACTATACACTGAAAACAAAGGTGATTGTTAGATACTATACACTGAAAACAAAGGTGATTGTTAGATACTATACACTGAAAACAAAGGTGATTGTTAGATACTATACACTGAAAACAGAGGTGATTGTAAGATACTATACACTGAAAACAGAGGTGATTGTTAGATACTATACACTGAAAACAAAGGTGATTGTTAGATACTATACACTGAAAACAAAGGTGATTGTTAGATACTATACACTGAAAACCGAGATGATTGTAAGATACTATACACTGAAAACAGAGGTGATTGTAAGATACTATACACTGAAAACAGAGGTGATTGTAAGATACTATACACTGAAAACAGAGGTGATTGTAAGATACTATACACTGAAAACAGAGGTGATTGTAAGATACTATACACTGAAAACAGAGGTGATTGTAAGATACTATACACTGAAAACAGAGGTGATTGTAAGATACTATACACTGAAAACAGAGGTGATTGTAAGATACTATACACTGAAAACAGAGGTGTGTGTAAGATACTATACACTTAAAACAGATGTTATTGTAAGACACTATACACTGAAAACAGAGGTGATTATAAGATACTATACATTGAAAACAAAGGTTATTGTAAGATACTATACACTGAAAATAGGGTGATCTTGTATTGGTTGCAGGTTTTCATTTTTAATGTGCACCCCTTGTTCCCTGATAACATCTCTCTCCCTGTGTATGTTAGCTGTGGTTTTCACATCCAATCCAAGGAAGATTAGAAGGACCATACAGAAGAGAGGAAGGACTATGGGAAATAGGTGACAATTTTGAATTATCCACAAAATGCTGGGCAGTTTAGAGACATTCTATTGATGTGTATATATAGAAGAATGAGGTATAACCCCAGGCGCCTACCCTAAGGAGGCTAGGTGAATAAAACTGTAAAATAGAATTTAAACTTCAGTGTTGTCTAAAAAATTGTGTTTTAATACATATGTTTAAAATCTTTGGAATGAATGTTTTACAAATTAAAACAAGTTTACATACAAAGCTTCATGGATCCATGATGAATAACAAATAGAATAAAAATAGAATAAAAAATAGAATAAAAAATAAAAACAATGCGATAATACTTGAGCAATAATATACAATAGTATACAATAGCAGCGATGAAGAAATAAAAAACAATTGCAGACAATCTTGGTACAACTTCTCAAAATAGAATTCAAGGTGAATAAATTATGGGGAGAAAAAAGTGAAAAATTTGTGAGAAAAAACTCCTCGAAATATAATCCAAAATTTATATACGATCCAAAGAAATGTATAATGAAGGTGTATAATAAAGGTGAAAGTCTAAAAAGGTGAAAGTCTAAAAAGGTGAAAGTCTAAAAAATAATAATCCTATTTAGTCCGGTGGATGAAAATCCCAAATCACAGTGAAAAATGGTGTATCCAAACTGTTACAAAATCAATGCAAATGATACAAACTTAGGTGTAGAAAATGTCACAATAGAAAATGATGTTTAAAAATAAAAATAAAATGTGAGTGCTCCAATATTCCTCAGAATCCTTATCTTCAAACAAAAATCTTCAAATAAAATTGGGATAAGTGCATAAAAACGAAATGAAAAACAGAAGCAATAACCTGTGGAGAGAGAAGAAAAAGAATATAGTGTAGATTGTCCTAAAAGTTCAGTAAATAATGAAATAAGGCTTACCAGTGCTGGTCAACGCGTTTCGGCCCGTGCTAGGCCTTTCTCAAGACTGGTTTTATTTTACAAGTGGTAGCCTTATATAGGGTATTTGACCGGAAGTAATTTGATGTTTACTTCCGGTTTGCCGAATTTAATTACTTTTTTTGGGCTAGATGTTTCTTAGATTATGTTTAGTTGTGTATAATTCTCTTGCCTTAGTTCAACGCAATAGTAGATTGCTTCCTCATTTTAACCTATGTTGTTAAAAGGGGTTTTTTTATTTACCCCTTCCTAATACCTCCGTGAGTTACGTGACGTCACTTCCGGTCTAGGTAATTTTTACGATCAGTTTGTATAGATCGTATACTCGAATTGGGTAATATATTATAATGGAAGTGGGGGTGTATATATGAGAGTGCACATCCTTGCTACAAATATATATATAGTTTTGTAGATGTATGCACTCTCACCATCTGTCTTCAACTGCCAGGGTGCTATATGGATATGTCAAATAGTCTCAAAGTTAGAATAAGCACTCATTGGACTTCAGCTGTCTGTGTAATAAAGATTTTATTTGTGACGTTTCGGGACACCAAACAGTCCCTTCCTTCCTGAGGAAAGCCTCTGACGAAGAAGGAGCTATATCTAGCGATCACCATCGAAACGCGTAAGGTTTACTTAGGGGCCACATTTAAAGCTCCCCTTTTTTCTGTCAGACTTTACACTCTCTGAGTTATTAGCTTTGACCCATAACGGAGTTTGGACTGGTAACCAGCCGGTACAGCCATTCCTTTGAGTCATCCAAGTTCACCACCAGTTCTCCCTCTAATAGGAGAATCAGATATACCTATCATTTTATGGATTTTACTTGTGTATATGCCTTATCGTTACCTCATTTTCATTGAGGTCACCTATTGTAAGTGTCCATTTGTCTTATTAAATTTACTCATATTTTTTAAACAGTATTACTCTATGTTTTGCTTTTTTCTTTCTTTTAGACTTTACTGAGCAAATCTGTGGGGCAACTATCCGCCTAAAGGGTCCTGTTAGGAAGAGTCTTTGCCTTCTTTTGGGGACTACATCCTCCATTTGAGATCCCTTACCCTCTATCAAGCTGGGCAGTCTCTAAACCCTCCATCACGCTGGGCATACTCCAAACAAAGGATTTAGAAGAAAACCGGATCATCTCCAGCAGTTTCCCAGGAAATCAGTGTCATCTCCATAAGGCGCCCTACACTCACCTCATATAATTGAGGGTGTATCCTGTAAGTAGCCATTTCACACAGCTGTTTGGATACATACCTCTGTGATTACCATTGAACTATATACAAACTCATTACAACATATTGCAAGACTATATAGTTCATTTTACAGGACCTGTATATCACAGCAGCTATTTATATTATTGTGATCATCTATATTTTTGTAAATAATTTTGTGTTGCTTATCATCTTACATCCAATCTATTTGGTTAATTTCTTTATGTGATTATATGGTTTGATGTATTCAGCACATTCATTCTTTCTTCTAAACCCTTTGTCCTTTTAAAGGAAATTTTGGCAATATAAGATTAAATTGTTTCAGAGTGGGCACACCAACAGGCGCAGTAATTCCTTCTAGTACCTCTTCCCATACCTATATATATATATATATATATATATATATATATGTGTGTGTGTGTGTCTATTCAGTACTACTGCTCTCACATTACAAAGACCAGAGAATAATTCAGCGTTTTCCTGCTCTGCATGACATTGAGATATTTTATATGTATAGCTCAGAGACAGAATAACAAGTCACGTCAGCCACTAACATTTCACAGCCGTAATTTTTGTAGTTCCAGATAAGATATGGGCACAAAATATTGTCTGGAGTCCAAAAGGAAAGGTCAGCTCAGATAGCGCAGCAAGTGGATTTGTCATTCAAACAAAGGGTGGGAAAAACAACCCCAAATAAATATGCAGCACGAAGCCCTTTGTGTGCAACAGGAAAATGTTGTTTGCTGTGGAAACATTTTTACTGATCACTTTAATTCACTACAGTGCAGTTTTCTCTTTAAATGAAAGTTCATTTCACTTGTGATTATCTAATGAACATTAGCAATGAGGTTTTATCTCATCCAACTTCGCTCAAGCGCAACTTTTCCTTTCAATGGACATAACAAAAATGCAGTAACTTGTGCTCATATTACAAATTAAAAGTTATAGGTTTTGCTTGAGCCAGAATATTTAGCACAACTTCAGAACTGAAGTAAACTGTAAAGCTTAAAAAATGTTCACAAAACATCAAAAACACACATACACCTTTTTAATAGAAAATATCATTTTAATTTTATCAAAAAAGGTTTAAAAAGGATTAAGAGGGATATGGTAAATGGAAAAGTGTTTGTCTTAATATGTGTGTGTGAATAAATATGTGTATATATGTGTATACATGTGCATGTATGTGTAAATATGTATGTATGTGTTTATATGTGTAAATATGTATGTATGTGTTTATATGTGTAAATATGTATATATGTGTTTATATGTGTAAATATGTATATATGTGTTTATATGTGTAAATATGTATGTATGTGTTTATATGTGTAAATATGTATGTATGTGTTTATATGTGTAAATATGTATATATGTGTTTATATGTGTAAATATGTATGTATGTGTTTATATGTGTAAATATGTATATATGTGTTTATATGTGTAAATATGTATATATGTGTTTATATGTGTAAATATGTATATATGTGTTTATATGTGTAAATATGTATGTATGTGTTTATATGTGTAAATATGTATATATGTGTTTATATGTGTAAATATGTATATATGTGTTTATATGTGTAAATATGTATATATGTGTTTATATGTGTAAATATGTATATATGTGTTTATATGTGTAAATATGTATGTATGTGTGCATATGTACAGAGCGCCACAGTTATGGAATGACCTCCTGCACACTTTCAAACCTTCCCCAAGCCTAATATCCTTTAAGAGATCCCTCTCTATATATCTCAAAACAGAATGCACCATTCATGGTTGATTATATATTTCCTACCTGTCTATGTTAATGTTTGCATATATTGTGTATTATTATTGTGTTTGTATTTTATTGTACCCTATTGTATCAATGCAAGGTTTTGTGATCCCAGGACATACTTGAAAACGAAAGAAATCTCAATGTATCCTTCCTGGTAAAATATTTTTATAAATAAATAAATATAAAACACATAAATATACATGTATGCACACACATTTATATATAAATACTTTTGGGTCCTTTACAGTCAAATACCTTGAAACATGCTATTTCAAATTTAATCCATGTTTAATGTGTTTTAATATATTTTTAATGGAAAATGTTCTTCTGGCTTTTTAGGTCCCTGTAAAGAAGGACTTTCATAGTAATATACTATTTTTTTTGTCAGCGGGGATACCTAGGATAACAGCATTTTCCTCTAAGCATTAAGGTTATGGTTAGATGCTCAATAAGTATTACAATTCCTAGTTAACTGCGCAGTTGTTTTTGTTGGATTCTCCATAGATCCATATCCTCCTCTGACTAGGTCTGTCTGTATTTAATACATTATTTTTTTTGCCATTACAGCACATGCTACATCTCTGAAAAAACAGGTTGTTTTCCTTTTTTTAAAAAACAAACAAACAAATAAGCCTAATACAGTCTACAATTGAATACAAAAATGAACTTTCTAACCCTTTAACAACAGCCTTCTATGTTGGCTATCTTTTTCTCTTCTACAGGTTTAAAAGTACTGGTCTTGCCGTCAGTGGTGGGACCTGACTATTTCTGCATACAGGCGACATATAGGATACATCACTGTCAATAGGAGGTTAAATTGAATGTATATTTTCATGAATGAGTGCCTGCTTTTTAAAAATACTATTAAAAACAGGGACACTTTCATTCATGAAAGTTTACATTGCAGAGGTTTTGTTAAAATACTTACTTTTATCTTCTTCCAAGCCAGACCAGTGATCCCCCCGCCCGCTTCCCATTCTGTACTTAGCACAGCAATGACGAAACCGACTTCCTCCAATCACGGCATGGCCTCAAGAAATGTTTGCTCTGAGGGGG
Source organism: Bombina bombina (assembly GCF_027579735.1). Lineage (NCBI taxonomy): Eukaryota > Metazoa > Chordata > Amphibia > Anura > Bombinatoridae > Bombina > Bombina bombina. The sequence goes on from NC_069504.1 coordinate 1,143,362,888, forward strand.
AAGCCATGATTGGAGGAAGCCAGTTATGTCATTGCTGATGTAAGTACAGTGCTCCGGCATGCAAGAAGAAAAGGTATTTTTTTTTCACAAAAACCGCTGCAATGTAAACTTTCATGAATGAAAGTGCCCCTGATTTTAATAGTGTTTTTAAAAATTGGGCACTTATTCATAAAAATCTACATTCACTTTAAGGACTAGATTATTATTGGAGTGCAAACTTTTGTGCCCAAGTGATAAGGGGTTTATCACAAGGATTTGCGCTTGTCAGGTTTACTGCTCGTATTACGAGTTGAGAGTAAGGGGCCGAATTATCAAAGTACGGGAGGACATGATCCGCTGTAGCGAATCATGTCCACTGCACATCGATAAATGCATACGCTGTTGGCATTTATATTTGCACAAACATTTCTAGTGAAATGCTTGTGCAATGCCACCCCCTGCAGATTCGTGGCAAATCGGCCGCTAGCAGGGGGAGTCAATCAACCCGATCGTATTCAATCGGGCTGATTGCAGTCCGCCACCTCAAAGGTGGCGGACGAGTTAAGGAGCACCGGCCTTAGGCGGCATGGCATGTTATAGCCCCCTCCTCAAGGGTTCCCTCTAGGAACCAGAGTTGGCCTCAAAGGATGAGCAGCATGGAATCTGGAGACCAGAGATGGAGCATGCACATCACGGGCAGAAACCCAGGAACGATCTGCCACGGAGTAACCCTTCTAATGTATCAGATACTGCAGTTGTCTGTGCCTGTATCTGTAGTCCAGGATGTATGCGTAGGGTTTTCGGCAAGGCCACTTTGCAGGCAACAGGAGACAGTCTTTTCAGGACCTTGTAAGGGCCGATAAACCTAGGCCCCAATTTGTGAAAGGGTTGACGTAGACGAATGTGTTGAGTAGAGATTCAAACACGTTCACCCACTGGGATGGCATGTACAGAAGCCCTATGACGATCAGCAAACTTCTTATATCTAGAGACAGTTGAACGTAGCTGAGAGCGAATACGTTTACAATGAGTGGTGAGACCAGTGACGTGTCGGTCTGCGGCAGGGACCCCAGTGGACTGAGCTGAAAGAGGCAAGACACAAGGTTGATACCCTGCTGCAGCTTGAAATTCATAAGAACATTAAGAATCGCCTGGACGTCCCATCATTTCTGGCATCGGGAGTCTGGTTGAACATGTAGGTCACTTTATTAATCATGCTCTGCATCCTTTTTTGGTGACTACCGTCATTTGTTCTTGACACAACTGACTTTTTGAAAAAAATCAATGGGATGCCAGTTGACAAAGAATCAGTTTTAGTGACAATGGATGTAGAGGGACTTTATTCCAGTATCCCACATGATACTGGTATAAAAGCCTGTGAAAGTTTCCTGTCAAATTAGAAAAAATTGACCTCAGCGCCTAATATCAACCTATGTGCCCGGGGAGGGGTATTCCTAGCTTTTACCCAATGTAAGAGAAGAAGAATGAGGTATAACCCCAGGCGCCTACCCTAAGGAGGCTAGGTGAATAAAACTGTAAAATAGAATTTAAACTTCAGTGTTGTCTAAAAAATTGTGTTTTAATACATATGTTTAAAATCTTTGGAATGAATGTTTTACAAATTAAAACAAGTTTACATACAAAGCTTCATGGATCCATGATGAATAACAAATAGAATAAAAATAGAATAAAAAATAGAATAAAAAATAAAAAACAATGCGATAATACTTGAGCAATAATATACAATAGTATACAATAGCAGCGATGAGTTAGGTTAATGTATTGTACCCTTTCAGTTAAGAAAGGGGTAAAATGTTTTGTCAACTACTTTTTTTTAATTTTTTCTTTTTTTTTTAAGGTTACTACTATGTTACATATGTATAAACAGCTGTGCTCGGAGTACTTCAGAGGGAGGTATGTGAGGGCATCATCCAAGCACTGGGTCACACAGTACAAAAATAGGCACAATGAATAGAAACACCCCACAGGCTTTTACAATCATATCTCAAAATACAAAAGGGCTAAATTGTCCGAATAAGCGTAGGATGGCACTGTTAGATCTCCATAAGAAAGGGGGCCAGATCCTTATGCTACAGGAGACACACTTTAAAACCAAACACATACCCAAGTTCTTTTCATCTAATTATCCACAGCACTTTCACAGTTCGCACCCAGCCAAGAAAATTAATGGTGTCAGTATACTAATCCACAAATCACTTGCCTTTAGCAAAATACATGTAGAACTGGACAAAGAGGGCAGATACCTATGTGTTACTGGCCTCCTTTTTGGCAAACCCATCACATTGGTGAACCTCTATGCACCCAATAGACGTCAGAGCAAATTTATTAATGCAACCACTAACTCCATATTAGCTCAGACCAAAGGCTCCTTGATCATAGCAGGCGACCTTAACGTCCCTTTAGACCCCCAGATTGATTGCTCCAACCCCAAAACCAGACAAAAAATCCCAAACATGCAAAACATCTGGAAAAATCTTAAATTGCTAGGGGTACACGACACATGGAGATATTCCAATCCCCAAAAAAAAGACTTCACATTTTTCTCGATCCCCAATAGTTGCTATTCTAGATTAGATTACATTTTTGTGGATCACTTGACTCTTTCATACCTGAAAACAGCTGAAATCAGACACACCACCTGGTCAGATCACTCGCTGGCATCATGTGAGATAGCGTGGCCCTCAGCTCCGCTGAGACAATACCAATGGAGACTAGATGAATCACTCCTCAAGGGGAAACAGCAAGTGAAGAGACTAGCCAAACATATTAAATCATATTTCGCAACCAACAACACCCCAGATGTACATTTTACAACAATATGGGAGGCACACAAAAGTACAATCAGAGGCGAACTCATTAAACTTAAAGCATATATAACGAGAAAGAGGAGAGAAGAATATACCACCTTAGCTAAAGAAATTGCGGATTTAGATTATCTACACAAACAATCCCCTGACAACAATCTTGTTTTAGATAACCTCAACTCAAAACGTGCACAACTAAACAACTTACTCCAGATAGATGCCCAAAGACAATTATTGTCCTTCCAACAGACATTCTATAGGGAGGGTAACAAAGCAGGGAAATGGCTAGCAAGAGCTTTAAAACACAGGCAACAAAAAACATACATTCACTCAATTAAAAATGAGTCAGGAAAAAGACTAGAAGACACCCATAAAATAGCTGAAGTATTTAAATCTTTTTATCATAAACTTTATAACCTATTCCCGGATAGAGAAGACACAGCCCACAGCCGCACATGCTACCAATACCTTTCTAGCATACAAATACCACAACTACGCAGCGAGCAAAGAGAGTCTCTGAACCAACCCTTCTCCATTAAAGAAGTATTAGATGCTATACGTACCCTAAAATCTAACAAAGCGCCGGGACCAGATGGTTTCTCAGGCTTGTACTATAAAACCTTTTCAAAATATCTTGCCCCACATTTAACCTCCTTATTTAACCACATAGCGGAAGACTATAGATTCCCCGATACCATGCTACAAGCACATATCTCAGTATTGGAAAAACCGGGCAGGGTGCCTGATGTCCCCGCCAACTTCAGACCAATATCCCTACTTAATACAGACTTGAAACTATATGCAAAAATTTTGGCCTCCCGCATAAATAAATTTCTCCCAGAACTAATCCATCAAGATCAGGCAGGTTTCGTACCTAATAGGGAAGCGAAAGATAACACCGTGAAAGTACTTAATCTTATAGACCTTGTTTCCAAGACTAATACCCCAGCCCTTTTTCTATCCACTGACGCCGAAAAGGCATTTGACAGACTCGACTGGACTTATTTACAAGCGACTCTTAGTAGATTTAATTTCCCCGACCAGTTTATCCAAAAAATTATGGCCCTATATTCTAACCCAACAGCACAGGTGAGAGTGAATGGGACGCTCTCTGAGCCCTTTGAAATCAGAAACGGGTCGAGACAAGGTTGCCCTCTATCCCCATTGTTATTTATTTTATCACTTGAACCACTAGCAATCAGAATCAGAGAGAACCCGCACATTACAGGAATTACAGCAGGAACTAGACAGCATAAAATGGCAATCTACGCGGACGACCTCCTTCTGACAATAACCGACCCACTTAGATCTATCACACATGCAATGACTGAGCTCTCCTCTTTCGGCAGGGTATCTAATTTCCTAGTTAACATGACAAAGTCGGAATTCTTACCGTTAGGGATCCCCCAACAGACGCTAGAGGACATCAGAGCACTCTGCCCATTAAAAGTACAAACCAACCGTCTTAAATATCTGGGAGTCTTCTTGACTCCAAATAGTCAATCAACACGCAAATACAACTATGGGGAACTAATTAATGAGTTTCAGTCCCTGACCTCCTCCTGGCTTCTAAAAAATATTACGTGGTTGGGTAGAATCCAAGCAGCTAAGATGGTACTACTACCTAAAGCATTATATATCTTACAGACCGTACCGGTCCAGCACATTTCCAGAGAAGTAGATATCTTGCAAAAAATTCTGAATGACTATATATGGAGACGCAGGCCACCGCGTATTAATAAAAGCACGATTTATAAAGTTCCTGAGCAAGGAGGCCTAGGAGTCCCCCACCTTAACTCATATAAACTTGCGATCTCTCTTCAGCGTGTCCTGGAGTGGTGTAAACATGAGGGAGATAGATCTAAAGGTTGGGTACAAATAGAAACAAACATGGCAGACACATCCCACTTAGGAAACAAATGCTGGAATATCCAGGCGTTAGGAAGTCCTTCTATCTCCCAGTCTTCCACGTCTAATGAGACCTGGAGAGACTGGCTATATGTCCTCAAAACATATCCAAAAATCTCTTCAAAATATTCCCCACTTACAAGCTTGATACTTAATCCAGAGTTTCCCCCGGGGCTGACTCAAGAGAGGAGCACAGGTGCCACCCAAATATCCCCAATACAGATACACACCTTATTAGAAAACAACAAGGTAAAATCCAAGCAACAAATAGACTCACTATCAATTCCCTTTTTCGCCTCCTGGTTTAATTACCATCAGGTGAGACATTTTCTACTCACACACAAAAGTAAAGCGGATTTTATGAGACCTCTGACAAAATTTGAGCAAGCATGCCTGAGTGACTTGAAAGGTCCCAGATCGGTTCCTACACTATACAAACTGGTTTTGGAAAATAGATTCCCGAACCTGCCTTCATACACTGCAGGGTGGGATAGAGAGCTTGAAACAAATACACTCACTAAAGACTGGCAATTAAGATTTGAGAATTTATCACATTCAGCCCACTCGGCAAGAGCGAAAGAAACAAACATTAAAGTCTGTATGCGATGGTACATGACCCCAGCCAAAATAAAGCGCATTTTTAAGGGGAGCTCAGGCCACTGCTGGAGGGGTTGGGACCTACCAGGACATATGACACATATATGGTGGGATTGTGAACCTATTAGAAATTTCTGGTCAGCAATTTTCCAAGAAATTAATGCAGTTCTACACACGCAAATTAACCCGAGCATAGAATTAGCACTTCTCCATAATGATCCCCCCATAACATGCAAAATACGCAAGCAACTGTTTCATATTATGTTAAACACAGCAAAACAAATGATACCCAGATGCTGGAAAACAACCAAAATACCTACCGTTAGTGAATGGGTGAAATTAGTTAACACAGATATGATATTAGAAAGATTCCATTATCTCCAAGTAGGAGGTTTGACCTTTTTTGAAGACATGTTACTCCTATGGGAGTCATATAAATATAAGCCCAAGTAGGATCGACATAAAAGATCATAGTCACATATGCTACTTAATAGCCTCTCATAGAAGGATCACATTACTTCCCAACAAGCGCTAACCTAGATGTAATGTAGCAATATCTCTGATACCCGAGCACATGCAACTCCATCTTTAATATTGTAACCTACCATGTTATTGTTTTTATTTTTGTTCTGATTTCTTGTTTTTTGCTCTTTTTTCTGTTTTTTCTTTTTTCTTTCCATATGCTACAAATGAAGTTTGGTATTGATGCGTAGTGGTTTTGTTAAATTGAGGTTTCATCATATGCACTAAGATTTTTGTAATACTCTTCTGTAACAGTCCTGTATTCAAGAACATAAGCAAACAAAAAATAAGCGAACTAATGGAGTTATATTTCTTCGGTTTGCCAAAGACATTAGCCCGGATGAATAGACTCAAACTCACATGGACTGGCTACTTGAATATTGATGCCTAGGAGGTTTACCTTATGCCTCTCTAGCTTAAGTACTGTACAATTGCAACTTGCTAATCTTTATTGTTGGAATAATGCCTTTGTTATAATTTATGCATATAACTTAATAAAAAATAAATATATACAATAGCAGCGATGAAGAAATAAAAAACAATTCCAGACAATCTTGGTACAACTTCTCAAAATAGAATTCAAGGTGAATAAATTATGGGGAGAAAAAAGTGAAAAATTTGTGAGAAAAAACTCCTCGAAATATAATCCAAAATTTATATACGATCCAAAGAAATGTATAATGAAGGTGTATAATAAAGGTGAAAGTCTAAAAAGGTGAAAGTCTAAAAAGGTGAAAGTCTAAAAAATAATAATCCTATTTAGTCCGGTGGATGAAAATCCCAAATCACAGTGAAAAATGGTGTATCCAAACTGTTACAAAAGCAATGCAAATGATATAAACTTAGGTGTAGAAAATGTCACAATAGAAAATGATGTTTAAAAATAAAAATAAAATGTGAGTGCTCCAATATTCCTCAGAATCCTTATCTTCAAACAAAAATCTTCAAATAAAATTGGGATAAGTGCATAAAAACGAAATGAAAAACAGAAGCAATAACCTGTGGAGAGAGAAGAAAAAGAATATAGTGTAGATTGTCCTAAAAGTTCAGCAAATAATGAAATAAGGCTTACCAGTGCTGGTCAACGCGTTTCGGCCCATGCTAGGCCTTTCTCAAGACTCTTTCCTGTTTTCCTGTCAAGCAGAGGTACAAAATTTTCCAAACATACTGAGCTCATTGTTGACCTTCTAAGATTCATTCTCAATAACAATGTTTTTATGTTTAATAACAGAATTTACAAACAATTGAGAGGAACAGCCATGGGGGCCACATGTGCCCCCACATACGCCTGTTTACATTTAGGCAAATGGGAGATGGATTCAGTTTATCAACATGATTTGTTCACTAAACATGTCAATTTCTGGCTGAGATATGTGGACGATGTATTCCTCATTTGGGAGGGTGATCAAGTGGAATTACTGCAGTTTCTCAATAGTTTGAACCAAAATGATCTAAATATAAGACTTACTATGCACTTTAGTAAATCTGAGATTGATTTTCTTGACATTAAGGTCAAAAATGTGAACAATATGTTGGTCACTGAAAATTTTAGAAAGGCTACGGCTACTAATAGCCTGTTAATAGCAAGCAGTCACCATCCCCGACACCTTATAGGAGGAATTCCTAAAGGACAATTTCTTCGGCTATGCCGCAATTGCTCGTCGAAAGAGAAATTTGAAGAACATGGAAAGCTCATGCAAGATAGGTTTCTTGAACGTGGCTATTCACGACGTAAGATTAAAAAAGCTATGATTCACGCAAGAAAAATTGATAGAGATGATCTCCTGTTCAAGAGGACTAAACAAACAAAGTCAGTAATACGATTAACCACGACTTATAATTGTCATTGGCAAACCATTAAGTCAGTTCTTAATAAGCATTGGCCAATCCTTTTAAGTGATGGCAACATTGCTGAAGAAGTTGGGACTTATCCCAGCCTTTCAGCAAAAAGAGCAAAAAATATCAAAGATAACCTGGTCTCGAGCCAATTTAAACCCACAGAAAAAGAAGGAAATTGGCTTAAGAAGCACATCCCTAATGGCAACTTTCCTTGTGGAAAGTGCGTGACGTGATTTTATGAAAAGGACCAAGACATTTTCTGGCAATAGTAAAAAATCTTTTCAGATTAATCACTTCTTCAATTGCAATACGGAGGGGGTTGTGTATCTCCTGGAATGTTCTTGCCCGGCGTTTTACGTGGGCAAAACGAAACGTATCTTTAAAGATCGTATAAATGAACATAGGGACGATATAAAAGGTAAAATACATTATCAAGCTGTACATAACAGCAACCCAGGTTGTCTACGCTTTACAGGTATAGACAAAGGTATTGAGCATGGAAGAGGGGGGGACAATGATAAATGTCTGCTCCAAAAAGAGTGTAAGTGGATATTTACTTTGAACACTCTTTCTCCAGTTGGTCTTAATGAAAAGTTGGATATGGCTAGTTTCATCTAAAAAAGCCCCTTTCTATTATAATATTCATGTATATTAGAGTATTTGGATGTTATGAATATGAATAGCTTTCTAACATTATTACTTGCTCCCTGAGTTTCTAATTTTAGTTTCAATTTTAATTAAAGACTACTTATTTCATTCTTTTGCTTATCTTTTGTTTTTCAATTTTTAATTTTTTTTATTTTTTTATTTTTTTATTTTGCAACTGTGAACGTCATTAACTAATTTGACTTATTATGTCTCATCAACTTTTTTGCTAGTTATTTCCTTCTTCTTTAGAATTAGTTAGGTTTAGTATGTATGTTACACATTGTTTAGCATCAGGATTAAGGTACATAATTGGTTAAAACTGGGAGGAGCCTTTGTGGATATATTCCCTCCCAGCAGGGCTAAGATCCATCCGCCCTGAGGAAGCCCCGCCTATCATTTGGCATTGTGGGTGAAACGATCAGGATCGTAGGCATTGGATCACAGACGCACATGTGACCAACCAGGAATTAAGCACACAGTCTTAGCGTGCAGCATTCAACTGGCTCAGCAAACTGTTTCATGGGACTCAATTACAAGGCAGTATTTCAGGAGGCAACCGGTAACAAACAGCGGACCTCAATTGTGGACACCTCCAGAATCAGATAAGTGCATGCTTATGGTTTAACACAGGAATATAGCTGCTTTCACTTGCAATATGGGGGGTTAGCCTGGACTGACTCCCACTGCTCATTTGGCTTGTTTGCTGCTTTCACACAACATCTTCAGCAATAAGAAGTACTATGCTTTACTAACACACATGCAGCTTTGGCAGCACTTATCCCATTTTGCTAAAGTCTGGCTGAAGAAAATACCGCTGTATGTGGAAAATCATCCTGGTGTGATTTGGTTGTTTTCTTCAGCAATACACTCTTGTGAGAATTTTATCTCAATATATGCAGGCATCTCTATGTAAACTGCTGTGTCTCTATGTAACTGCTGTACTGAGGCAATTTATTATGGAGGATGTATTACTATGTTCCACTATCTATCTTATTGCTAATAACCATTGCAATAGTTATTCTTCATACTTGCATGTAACTCACTATCTATCTTATTGCTAATAACCATTGCAATAGCTATTCTTCATACTTGTATGTAATTCTTTGTAATTGTTGCTATACTGCCATTATTGTTGTTCCTGAAATCTTTACAAAGCACCTATCACTACTTAGATCCCTAAAAATTTACCTGTCCGGTAATTATCCCTTGTATTGACTTGGGTACCCTGTACAGCTTGGGTGTAGCAGTGTACTAGGTGTCTTTGGATTTTATTTTTGCCAATATTATGATTATGATGTGCACATCTTCAGGGTTTTAATTGGCCACATGTACTATATTGTTTGCTCAACATACTTTACTTTGTGTTGCTAACATATACCCGAGGCCAGCACACAACTGGCCTATTGCTATGTTTAGACAGTTAGGATTTACTTCTTTCTGTACTATTAATAAATTATTTTTTGTTCTCAGTGATTGTACTGGTCAGAGATTCATTCCAATTGTTTAATTTAGCTACACTTTTGAGCTATTTTTTTTTAAAAAAGAGTGCTTGATTCCCTATCTATACAGGGCCTTAAGAAATTTTTGATGGTCCTTGTTTTCCTCTTGTAGTTTGCTGAAGAATAATTTTTTATAGGGTCTGCACCACATTAAATTATAATCTAGCATAACATTAATGTTTTCTAAAGTTTGATAAAAATTGTTTTTGGAAAAAGACACATTTTTAGTAGCCATTTGTCCTGTACCCTTTTTGTTTTTTTATATATATATATTTATATACATGATTATATATAGCTATAAATATTTACAGATATATATATATATATATATATATATATATATACACATGATTACATATAGCTATAAATATTTACAGATATATATATACATGATTATATATAGCTATACATATTTACAGATATATATATATATATATATATATATATATATATATATATATATATATATACATGATTATATATAGCTATAGATATTTACAGATATATATATACATATATATATATATATATATATATATATATATATACATGATTATATATAGCTATAAATATTTACAGATATATATATATATAGGAATATCTATTTATAAAGGCATTGAACATATTCTGCTATGTATAGAACATTGGAATTTATACTATTTACAGTAAATACACAGTTAAAACCTTTATTAAATATGAATATGGCATAAATATGCTTTTACATGTAGTCATCTACTTAACGGCAAAGGGATCCAATGCACTTATATATACGTATGTCTGTTTATGTATACATATGTATTTATGTGTTTATATGTCTGTTTATGTATACATATGTATTTATGTGTTTATATGTCTGTTTATGTATACATATGTATTTATGTGTTTATATGTCTGTTTATGTATACATATGTATTTTTGTGTTTATATGTCTGTTTATGTATACATATGTATTTATGTGTTTATATGTCTGTTTATGTATACATATGTATTTTTGTGTTTATATGTCTGTTTATGTATACATATGTATTTATGTGTTTATATGTCTGTTTATGTATACATATGTATTTTTGTGTTTATATGTCTGTTTATGTATACATATGTATTTATGTGTTTATATGTCTGTTTATGTATACATATGTATTTATGTGTTTATATGTCTGTTTATGTATACATATGTATTTTTGTGTTTATATGTCTGTTTATGTATACATATGTATTTATGTGTTTATATGTCTGTTTATGTATACATATGTATTTATGTGTTTATATGTCTGTTTATGTATACATATGTATTTATGTGTTTATATGTCTGTTTATGTATACATATGTATTTATGTGTTTATATGTGTTTATGTGTCTGCTAATACATATATATGGGCATATTTATCAAGCTCCGTGTGACAGATCTTTGTATCTATGTGCCTAATTACTGTTGTTGAACCTGCCTGTCTGACTACTCTGCCTGTTTTACCCCTTAACTGCTGGATTGAATTACTGTTGCTGAACCTGCCTGCCTGACTAACCTACCTGCTTTACCCCTTAACTGATGGATTGTATTACTGTTGCCGAACCCTGCCTGCCTGACCATTCTAGTGATGTGCCCTTGGACTGCTTTACTGTTGCCAAACCCTGCCTGCCTGACCATTCTAATGGTGTGCCCTTGAACTGCTTTACTGTTGCCAAACCCTGCCTGACCATTCTATTGGTTTATCCTTGGACTGCTCTGCCGTTGCCGCTGGGGACTGTCCTGTCTGTGGTGTGTGCAGCCTTCCTCATCTTTCTAACTTTCTTTACTCTGGGTTATCCCCTATCATTCCGACTCGACACCAGGATAACAAGACTACTGGCCGAGTTTGGTCTGATAGAGGAGTATCCCACGAGCATTACATTATACTTGGGCAATACAGCCAGATGAGGTGGCATGAGCTGTTTATCTTCAGGGACAGATGTTGGGAACCCATACCACACAATTGCAGAATATGGATTCCAAGCTAGAGGCTATTACCGCTCAACTCTCCTTACTAGTTGCAGCGAGGGATGCCACTCCTGTTGCTACACCACCAGTCCCTATTCCTAGTACTATGACTTCTTCCTCTGCTTTTGGAAGTATATGTCTATGAGTATGGCCAGGGGGGCCAAAACGCGTAAGATGTATATGGATTAGCTGAAATCCTTTTTGCAATTTTTGTGGATTTTATTTGTTTGTGTGTATCCTAAAAATAAATAACTTTTTATCTAAAGCGCTTATGTCTTGACTCGCTGGTGTTCTACAGAACTCGTTGCTTCTGGAAGTATATCCTGGATAAACTTACCTGACAAGTATGAAGGTACTACTGATTGCAGGGGCTTTCTAAACCAATGCAGGCTGCACTTCCGCAATGATCCTCACACCTTTCAGTCTCATCAGTCAAGGGTCACCTTTATCATTTCCCTGCTAAAAGACAAGGCCCTAGCCTGGTTCTCTCCCCTTTTGGAACAGAACACTACACTCCTGCATGATGCTGATGAGTTAATTTCTGCTTTATCTTCTGTGTTTGGGGCTTCTGGACGTACCTCTGCTGCGGAATATTCTCTCCTGGATCTCCACCGGGGCAATAAAACTGTGGCACAATTTGCCATCGAGTTCCGCACCTTGGCACTTGGGATGGCAGTGCTCTCAAGGCAGCCTTTAGGAGGGTCTCCATGATATTCCTTCTTCTTTGGATGACTTTATAATGCTTTGTGTCATTCTGGATGCTCGCTTTTAGGAAAGACAAGCCAAGAGAGACAGAACAAAGAGGGTCCTTCCCTCCCGTCCTCCTGTTCATGCAGTTTCGGCAGCATCCGCTACCCCTTCAGCAGCTCCAGTTACCTCAGTAGAGAAACCCATGGATCTCTCCTCCTTCAAATCTTCAGAGTCTGAAAGGCAGAGAAGGAGACTGAGACTATGTTTTTTATTGTGGATCTAACACCCACCAACTAAAGGACTGTGACATTTGGCCGGGAAAAACCAATGCTTAGGGGATAACACTGGGGTACCTCTAAGCATGATCGCTACTAAGTCCCCTCACTCCTCTCGGATCCTGGTAACTGTTACCCTTACCTTCCTTCAGAATACTGTCCACACTCAAGCCTTAATTCAGGGGCAGCTGGAAACTTCCTGGATCACCGTTGTATGATTCAAGCTGGTTTGCCTCTTCTGCAGAAAAGGCATTGCCTAAAAATAACTACCCTGGATGGCACCCCTCTTGATTCAGGCATCATCCATTTTGAGTCAGCACCCCTGACCCTGACTGTGGGAGTCCTTCACACTGAACAGCTGCAGTTTGAGTTCATTCATTCCCCAGCACAGCCTGTCATCCTTGGCTTCGGGTACACAATCCACAGTTTGACTGGACTGAGGGACAACTGGCCTCCTGGGGTACCTCTTGTTTTCACTCCTGCCTTGCTAAAGCCATTCCTCTGCCCCGTATTCCCATAGCCAGTATACATACTCCTTCAAACCTTCCTTCAGTATACACAGATTTTGTGGCTATGTTTGAGAAAAAAGCAGCCGACGTGCTGCCACCCCACCATCCTTATGACTGCAAGATCAACCTCTTTCCCAGAGCCCTACTTCCTAAAGGGAGGACTTATCCACTTTACAAAGTTGAAACCAAATACATGGAGGAGTACATCCAAGAGAACCTAGCTAAAGGTTTCATTCGCCCTTCCTCCTCTCCTGCTGGGGCTGGCTTATTTTTTGTAAGTAAGAAAGATGGTGGGCTCAGACACTGCATTGACTGCATGGCCTTGAACAACATAACCATCAAGAATCGCTATCCCATACCATTGATCACCGAACTGTATGACTCACTCCAGGATGCTCGCTTTTTCACCAAATTGGACTTACGTGGGGCATACAATCTGATTCTCATCTTTCCAGGCCACGAATGGAAGACCGCCTTTAACACAAGATCTGGGCATTATGAATACCTTGTAACGCCCCTGCCGTCTTCCAGGCATTTATCAACAATGTCTTCCATGACCTCCTCAACTGCACTGTCATAGTTTATCTGGATGATATCCTTGTTTTCTCTTCCACTTTAGAGGAGCATCATAGGCACGTGAGACAGGTGCTTCTTCATCTCAGAGACAATTCTTTGGTAGCCAAGCTAGAAAAGTGTGAGTTTGATCAAGTTCATATCCAATTCCTTGGTTATGTCATCTCAAAGGAGGGTTTTGCCATGGATCCTGCTAAACTCACCGCAGTTCTAGAATGGCCTCAACCTACCTCTTTAAAGGAATTGCAGAGGTTCTTGGGATTCTCCAATTATTACTGCAAGTTTATAAAGAACTTTTTCCAAACAGTCGCTTCTCTCACTGAATTGACAAAACGGAACAAAGACTGTAAACATTGGCCTCCTGAGGCCATACATGCCTTCTTTTGTCTGAAAAAGGCTTTCTGTTCAGCTCCTGTGCTCCGCCATCCTGATCCTGACCTACAGTTCACTTTAGAGGTTGATGCCTCCGAGATAGGGGCTGGAGCAGTTCTTACTCAAAGGGACGCTTTGAGTGCAGCCAATAAGACTCCCCGATCTTTGCCTCCTGGCTTGCTCCAAATATTGTCCATTCCCAAACAACCATGGACATACATAACAATGGACTTCATTGTGGACCTTCTTTCTTCTGACCACCATACAGTTATCTGGGTTGTGGTGGACCGCTTTTCCAGACTGGCTATCTTTGTACCCCTTACCAAACTGCCTTCAGCTCAAGAATTATCGTCCCTTTTTCTCTTGCATGTGGTACGACTTCATGGCATTCCTGTGAATATTGCTTCTGACAGAGGTCCACAATTCATCTCTGCCTTTTGGAGAGCCTTTTGTAAGTTGATTGGGACCACTGTTTTCTTGTCTTCTGGCTACCATCCTCAGACCAATGGACTTACTGAGAGAGCAAACCAGGATCTTTAAGCCTACCTTAGAGCCTTTGTCAATGCTAACCATACCAACTGGTCTGATTTGCTACCCCTAGCTGAGCTGGCAAGAAACACACATTGGCCCTCTTCTCTTCGATGTTCTCCATTTCAAGCCGCAGCAGGGTATCAACCTTGTGTCTTGCCTCTTTCAGCTCAGTCCACTGGGATTAACCTGTCCTCTTTTCGCCTCAACAATTGCCATCTCAGTGTGCTAAAGCGTGGCTTGTCATTTTGTCCATCTAATGGATTTGACAAGTTTACTTTTCTAAAAGATCTTCACAGATTTGCTAGAAAAGTAGTTCTTTCTCAAATGTTTAAAAATAGATCTAAGAATATAATTGAGGATCTGAGCTTGACCACTGAGGATAGGCTGGCGCTACAGGACCTTAATGAATTATATCAGGAATCGACCTCTGACGAAGATTCTTTTCTAGCGTCAGAGATAGATTTACCTTTTTAAATTATCTTCTCATTTTAAGAAAAGATCCACTTATATGCTGCAATTTTCTTTCTCTCCTGCAGTTAACTTATTTGTTAAACTGGTTGAAAGGGAGATACAGGAACTGCCACTGAGTGGCATTGTTGATGACAACTTGACCAAGAAAGAACGAAAAGCTCTGAAAGAGTTAAAAACAGCCCCCAACATTGTGTACAAATCAGCGGATAAGGGGGGCAATGTCGTTCTATGGGATGAAACTATGTATTGCAAGGAGGTAATGAGACAATATCTGAAACTTGACTTCAACCCTCTGCCTACCTTGCAATCAAAACTTTTCACAATTTTGAACAATGCCAGAAATGATGGGACAATTACTAATACAGAATTTGGTTATTTGATGGTAGACAATCCAGTTATGCCTATATTTTACTGTATACCTAAGATTCATAAGAACATTAAGAATCCGCCTGGACGTCCCATCATTTCTGGCATCGGGAGTCTGGTTGAACATGTAGGTCACTTTATTGATCATGCTCTGCGTCCTTTTTTGGTAACTTTACCGTCATTTGTTCTTGACACAACTGACTTTTTGAAAAAAATCAATGGGATGCCAGTTGACAAAGAATCAGTTTTAGTGACAATGGACGTAGAGGGACTTTATTCCAGTATCCCACATGATACTGGTATAAAAGCCTGTGAAAGTTTCCTGTCAAGCAGAGGTACAAAATTTTCCAAACATACTAAGCTCATTGTTGACCTTCTAAGATTCATTCTCAATAACAATGTTTTCATGTTTAATAACAGAATTTACAAACAATTGAGAGGTACAGCCATGGGGGCCACATGTGCCCCCACATACGCCTGTTTACATTTAGGCAAATGGGAGATGGATTCAGTTTATCAACATGATTTGTTCACTAAACATGTCAATTTCTGGCTGAGATATGTGGACGATGTATTCCTCATTTGGGAGGGTGATCAAGTGGAATTATTGCAGTTTGTCAATAGTTTGAACCAAAATGATCTAAATATACGACTTACTATGCACTTTAGTAAATCTGATATTGATTTTCTTGACATTAAGGTAAAAAATGTGAACAATATGTTGGTCACTGAAAATTTTAGAAAGGCTACGGCTACTAATAGCCTGTTAATAGCAAGCAGTCACCATCCCCGACACCTTATAGGAGGAATTCCTAAAGGACAATTTCTTCGGCTATGCCGCAATTGCTCGTCGAAAGAGAAATTTGAAGAACATGGAAAGCTCATGCAAGATAGGTTTCTTGAACGTGGCTATTCACGACGTAAGATTAAAAAAGCTATGATTCACGCAAGAAAAATTGATAGAGATGATCTCCTGTTCAAGAGGACTAAACAAACAAAGTCAGTAATACGATTAACCACGACTTATAATTGTCATTGGCAAACCATTAAGTCAGTTCTTAATAAGCATTGGCCAATCCTTTTAAGTGATGGCAACATTGCTGAAGAAGTTGGGACTTATCCCAGCCTTTCAGCAAAAAGAGCAAAAAATATCAAAGATAACCTGGTCTCGAGCCAATTTAAACCCACAGAAAAAGAAGGAAATTGGCTTAAGAAGCACATCCCTAATGGCAACTTTCCTTGTGGAAAGTGCGTGACGTGATTTTATGAAAAGGACCAAGACATTTTCTGGCAATAGTAAAAAATCTTTTCAGATTAATCACTTCTTCAATTGCAATACGGAGGGGGTTGTGTATCTCCTGGAATGTTCTTGCCCGGCGTTTTACGTGGGCAAAACGAAACGTATCTTTAAAGATCGTATAAATGAACATAGGGACGATATAAAAGGTAAAATACATTATCAAGCTGTACATAACAGCAACCCAGGTTGTCTACGCTTTACAGGTATAGACAAAGGTATTGAGCATGGAAGAGGGGGGGACAATGATAAATGTCTGCTCCAAAAAGAGTGTAAGTGGATATTTACTTTGAACACTCTTTCTCCAGTTGGTCTTAATGAAAAGTTGGATATGGCTAGTTTCATCTAAAAAAGCCCCTTTCTATTATAATATTCATGTATATTAGAGTATTTGGATGTTATGAATATGAATAGCTTTCTAACATTATTACTTGCTCCCTGAGTTTCTAATTTTAGTTTCAATTTTAATTAAAGACTACTTATTTCATTCTTTTGCTTATCTTTTGTTTTTCATTTTTTAATTTTTTTTATTTTTTTATTTTTTTATTTTGCAACTGTGAACGTCATTAACTAATTTGACTTATTATGTCTCATCAACTTTTTTGCTAGTTTCTTCCTTCTTCTTTAGAATTAGTTAGGTTTAGTATGTATGTTACACATTGTTTAGCATCAGGATTAAGGTACATAATTGGTTAAAACTGGGAGGAGTCTTTGTGGATATATTCCCTCCCAGCAGGGCTAAGATCCATCCGCCCTGAGGAAGCCCCGCCTATCATTTGGCATTGTGGGTGAAACAATCAGGATCGTAGGCATTGGATCACAGACGCACATGTGACCAACCAGGAAGTAAGTACACAGTCTCAGCGTGCAGCATTCAACTGGCTCAGCAAACTGTTTCATGGGACTCAATTACAATTATTGAAATCTTTACAAAGCACCTATTACTACTTAGATCCCTAAAAATTTACCTGTCCGGTAATTATCCCTTGTATTGACTTGGGTACCCTGTACAGCTTGGGTGTAGCAGTGTACTAGGTGTCTTTGGATTTTATTTTTGCCAATATTATGATTATGATGTGCACATCTTCAGGGTTTTAATTGGCCACATGTACTATATTGTTTGCTCAACATACTTTACTTTGTGTTGCTAACATATACCCGAGGCCAGCACACAACTGGCCTATTGCTATGTTTAGACAGTTAGGATTTACTTCTTTCTGTACTATTAATAAATTATTTTTTGTTCTCAGTGATTGTACTGGTCAGAGATTCATTCCAATTGTTTAATTTAGCTACACTTTTGAGCTATTTTTTATAAAAAAAGAGTGCTTGATTCCCTATCTATACAGGGCCTTAAGAAATTTTTGATGGTCCTTGTTCTCCTCTTGTAGTTTGTTGAAGAATATATATACATATATATATATATATATATATGTAAATATTTATAGCTATATATAATCATGTGTATATATATATATATATATATATATATATATATCTGTAAATATTTATAGCTATATATAATCATGTATATATATATATATATATCTGTAAATATTTATAGCTATATATAATCATGTGTATATATATATATATATATATATATATATACATATATCTGTAAATATTTATAGCTATATATAATCATATATATATATATATATATATATCTGTAAATATTTATAGCTATATATAATCATGTGTATATATATATATATATATATATATATATATATATATATATCTGTAAATATTTATAGCTATATATAATCATTTGTTAGAAAGATAAAGAGGCAGTAAGGGAGATATTAAGATATTTAAGATAACAGTAAAGCCTATAGTCAAATCACAAAAAGGACATAAATATGCAGGCAGATAAATCTAGCCATAAACCATAAGTCCCATCTTCAATGAGCAATTAGTCCCATAGTCCTAAACACAAATTATTGACGATAAATCTGTGTGGAAATGCAGATTAGACATGTAGCTATTACTGGTTACAGTCCCAAATCGAAATGGGAAGCATCATGGTCAGTAGTACCGGAACAATTTCCCACTAGGTCCTCAGACACAACATGGGAGTAGATGCCGGTACACTCACCCAGAATGCGGCTTTCAGGGATTCACAAAGCCGAGGCTTCTATTTCCAAGGAACCACACCGTCTCGGCATCCACAAATGAGGATAATACTCTTCCGGTATCACGTGACTGTCCGTGTCACGCGTCACGTGGTTGCTGGCCCGCCAATCAGATACCTTGTTGGGCTATCACTGAGCCCGTGATGCAGCCGGGGAATCCTGTGACAGTACACAATACATCCAGCTCCTTCAGCATCCGTTCATTCAGGCAATAATACTGAAAAGTGCAGGCAGATCCAAGATAGCGCCACCATAAAAACCGACCTTTTCTTCTTAAATATCCCAGATGGTATAATGCATATCGAGCAGGGGTAAGGTTAGAACAGTATGTGAGGCTGCTAATTAAAGGTAGACACCCCACAGTCCACCGGATAAATAGGATAAATAAAGATGCTAGCAGCCAAACATTGTAAATCAGAATCAATAATGCTTTATTCCAGGATAAAAGCACATGACAAGCAGTAAAAATATCAGAACATAGTCTGACCGGTTTCGGTCCTCCTGACCGTAATCATAGACTGCTGCATAACATATGTGGTATACATTTAAATAGCAAATAACTTCTCCTGATTGGCTAAAAACAAACAATCTGAAATTTTAACTCCATGCTTGCTGACACCAATTAATCACATTTAATAGATGGGTATATATATCAAACAGTTAAACCCTCTTTAAAACATATTGTGATATTGAAGACAAAAAATTAGACCTAATGAGCTTATCACTCTGTGTTATTACATACAAAAGTGTGTGAACAAATTAGGGGTATTCAATGTGCTAACTTATTGATACATATGTATATGTACATTCACAAGATAGCTAAATTCAAAGATAGGAACATAAACTGAGACATTAGCTGAATAGCTAGAAATATGATTTACATTATTTGACAGTAATCAAGTAAACAAGTAAACACACATTAATAAACAATGTTGAACTGTGTGTACACTTACTGCAACAGCGTTATTACGAGTTATTCAAATTTATAGCAACAACACTTGCTATCAGGACATATCATTAAACAATTGTGTAAAACATATAGACATAATAAAGCTCTTAAGCACATCTAATACAGAAAATGATGGAATGCAATTTTAATTATTTATAGATTATGCTTATTCATCTTTGCCAATAGTTTATGATGTCTAACTCAGAATTAAAGCCCTGGGGGAGCAAACTTTGCATTTTAAATATCCAATAGGTTTCTTGTTTACATAGGATAGGAAGCTTATCTCCACCCCTGGGAGGTTTTCTGATCTGTTCAACAGCTTGCCATCTCAGTGTTTTTGTATTCTGGTTGTGTATCTCTATGAAGTGTTTTGATAGCGCTGAACAAGTCACTTTATTTGTTATATATGACAAATGTTCTTTTATACGCTTTCCCACCTCTCTTGTCGTTCTTCCTAAATACTGTTTCCGGCAAGAAATACACTCCACCAAATAAATGATGTAGGTACTCCTACAATTAATACATCCCTTGGTGGAAAATGTTTGGCCGGTAACAGTAGATTGGAATACCTCACCACTGTGAATATGGTCACATGAGCCACAATTTTTCCTGCCACATTTAAATGTCCCATTGTGATGTAACCAGGAACTGGCTACTTTTTTATCACTCCTTAGCATACTAGGTGCTAGCATATTACCCAGGGTAACATTTCTTCTAGGGACAAACATTCAGCCTTTTTCTATAGTGTGTCTAAGAGACTTGTCTCCCATTAGAATAGGTAAATTTTTCCTCACAATATTGCAAACCGCATCATATTGTGTGGAAAAAGAGGTAATGAACTTTGGTTTATGTTCGTTTGCCTTAGACTCTGGTTTTTTATAAACACTGTCTGTCTTTAATAGGGCATTCCTATTTATTCCTTTAGTCTCAAAAAAGGCCTTGTTAATGACTTGTTTGGGATAACCCCTAACACTCATTCTATCCCTGAGATCCCTACTTTCAGACAGAAAGTCACTTTCAAGTGAACAGTTCCTTTTGGCTCGCAAGAACTGGCTCTTAGCGATGCCCTTAAATACATGCTGTGGATGGCTAGAACGAGCATGCAAAAGACTGTTACCCGAAATAGGCTTCCTATAGAGGGTGGAGACAATCCTTCCACTCTCCACATTTCCTGTCAAGGTAACATCCAAAAAATTGATCCTATCCTTGTCCCATTCTGAGGTAAATACTAATCCTACATTGTTCATATTTATGTTATCAACAAAATTACTTGCTTCTGACTCACTTGACGACCAAATTATGAGCAGGTCGTCAATGAATCTCAAGTATAGAACAATGTGATCAATATTACCTCCATAGACGTGGGACCTCTCCCACCAACCCATGAATAGGTTGGCATAGGAGGGAGCAAATTTTGCCCCCATAGCAGTCCCACGTCTCTGGAGGTAATAAGTGTCTTGGAACACAAAGAAATTATGTTCCAATAAGAACCTGACTGCTTGAACAAAGAGCACTCTTTTTTCATCTGTAAGGTCCGAATAAAGCCTTAGATAATAATCTATAGCAATTAGACCTTGGTGATGAGGGATTGAGGAGTACAAGGAGGTGACGTCTATAGTCAACCAACTGTATCCTTCTAGCTATGGAACATTATCCACTAGTTGCAGGACATGGGTAGTGTCTCTCACATAACTGGGTATTAATTTGACAATGGGTTGTAGAAATTGATCCACCCATTTTGACAATGGTTCCAATAATGACCCAATGCCTGCAACTATTGGTCTCCCCTTTACATTCACCAGACTTTTGTGAACTTTGGGGAGATGGTGGAAGATTGGGGTTACTGGTTTATCAATCAACAAATGTTCGGCTGTTACTCCATCCATCAAACCCTCTTCCACCATCTCATCAAGTAAATGTGATAGTTCTTTTTTAAATTTCACGGTGGGATCCCCTGTTAGAACCTGATAAGTGTCACTATCACTAAGCTGTCTGGTGGCTTCAGTAAGGTACTCAACCCTGTCCATAACCACCACACTGCCTCCCTTGTCCGATTGTCTGATAACTATCTTGCTGTTTTTCTGTAAGTTTATTAGTGCCTCGCGTTCTCTAAATGACAAATTCTGTCTGTGATCATCTGTTTCCTCAGTTAGAGCTGAAAGATCCTCCAAAACCCTTTTATGAAAAATTTCTAAGAATTTATCCCTAGCATGGATAGGGTAAAAGTCTGATTTATATTGGGGTTTGGATCTAATTAGGGGACTCCTAGTTTCCGGATCAATAGAACTTTCATGTTGGAGTTCCTCAAGTGTAATGATGGCACTGGCATCGCCAAAATCTAGGCTTGTCCCACTTATTACTGGGTCTTTGTTAGCAACATTACCATCATTTTGTTGGTGATCACCATCATGAAAGAATCTTTTGAGGGTTAAGTCTCTAACCAGTTTGTTCACATCCAGAATAGTTTCAAAGAGGTTGAACTTTCTGGAGGGAACAAAACCTAATCCATAATCCAGAACTTTAGTTTCAAGATCAGATAATGAATATGTTGATATATTTATCACCATATTCATCGGTATTTTTTCGTTTTGGATTGTTTCCCTCTCAGTGTATAACTCTGATTGTCCCCATCTTGTGTATCTTATGTCACTGTCTTGCCTCCTCCCTGGAATTGTTTTGTGGCCCTTTGAAAAACCTGGCCCTGAGTGTTAGATTTGCCTTGTTGCTTGTAATTTTTGTTCCTATTGCCATTCTCAGCTGTATTTGGTGTCTTGGGTCTAGCACCCAGGAACATAGTGTTTTTCAGAATACCCTTGTTAGTGTGAGTAGTAGGAATTGTTTGTGGGTCTTCACCCTCAGAGCCTCCCTCCTCTCCTGATGCGCCTTCAAAGCTTGAAGCAAACCTTTCCTCATCTGTGTTATCACTCTCTGATGTAGAAAATGTGACTTTTTTATTTGAGTCTGTAGAGTTTGCTTTAGCTCGTGTGTACCTTCTATTAAAGAACCTTCTACGTTTATTTTTCTTATTGTCTATCAAAACACTTCATAGAGATACACGACCAGAAAACAAAAACACTGAGATGGCAAGCTGTTGAACAGATCAGAAAACCTCCCAGGGGTGGAGATAAGCTTCCTATCCTATGTAAACAAGAAACCTATTGGATATTTAAAATGCAAAGTTTGCTCCCCCAGGGCTTTAATTCTGAGTTCGACATCATAAACTATTGGCAAAGATGAATAAGCATAATCTATAAATAATTAAAATTGCATTCCATCATTTTCTGTATTAGATATGCTTAAGAGCTTTATTATGTCTATATGTTTTTCACAATTGTTTAATATGTCCTGATAGCAAGTGTTGTTGCTATAAATTTGAATAACTCGTAATAACGCTGTTGCAGTAAGTGTACACACAGTTCAACATTGTTTATTAATGTGTGTTTACTTGTTTACTTGATTACTGTCAAATAATGTAAATCATATTTCTAGCTATTCAGCTAATGTCTCAGTTTATGTTCCTATCTTTGAATTTAGCTATCTTGTGAATGTACATATACATATGTATCAATAAGTTAGCACATTGAATACCCCTAATTTGTTCACACACTTTTGTATGTAATAACACAGAGTGATAAGCTCATTAGGTCTAATTTTTTGTCTTCAATATCACAATATGTTTTAAAGAGGGTTTAACTGTTTGATATGTATACCCATCTATTAAATGTGATTAATTGGTGTCAGCAAGCATGGAGTTAAAATTTTAGATTGTTTGTTTTTAGCCAATCAGGAGAAGTTATTTGCTATTTAAATGTATACCACATATGTTATGCATCAGTCTATGATTACGGTCAGGAGGACCGAAACCGGTCAGACTATGTTCTGATATTTTTACTGCTTGTCCTGTGCTTTTATCCTGGAATAAAGAATTATTGATTCTGATTTACACTGTTTGGCTGCTAGCATCTTTATTTATCCTATTTATCCGGTGGACTGTGGGGTGTCTACCTTTAATTAGCAGCCTCACATACTGTTCTAACCTTACCCCTGCTCGATATGCATTATACCATCTGGGATATTTAAGAAGAAAAGGTCGGTTTTTATGGTGGCGCTATCTTGGATCTGCCTGCACTTTTCAGTATTATTGCCTGAATGAACGGATGCTGAAGGAGCTGGATGTATTGTGTACTGTCACAGGATTCCCCGGCTGCATCACGGGCTCAGTGATAGCCCAACAAGGTATCTGATTGGCGGGCCAGCAACCACGTGACGCGTGACACGGACAGTCACGTGATACCGGAAGAGTATTATCCTCATTTGTGGACGCCGAGACGGTGTGGTTCCTTGGAAATAGAAGCCTCGGCTTTGTGAATCCCTGAAAGCCGCATTCTGGGTGAGTGTACCGGCATCTACTCCCACGTTGTGTCTGAGGACCTAGTGGGAAATTGTTCCGGTACTAGTTTAATTTCATCTGGATTCTACTGACCATGATGCTTCCCATTTCGATTTGGGACTGTAACCAGTAATAGCTACATGTCTAATCTGCATTTCCACACAGATTTATCGTCAATAATTTGTGTTTAGGACTATGGGACTAATTGCTCATTGAAGATGGGACTTATGGTTTATGGCTAGATTTATCTGCCTGCATATTTATGTCCTTTTTGTGATTTGACTATAGGCTTTACTGTTATCTTAAATATCTTAATATCTTCCTTACTGCCTCTTTATCTTTCTAACCAATTTTTCCCCAAAAGGGATTTATTATTCCAGGAATGTGTATATGAGCTATTATTAACAGGGTTGGTTATTTATTTACTTGTGTATAACAGGTTACATTTGTTTGCTTAATCCAAGTGTATGCTTACTAGAAGTAATTGGTTTAAATATCAGCATTTGTTTAGATAATTTTCAAAGTGTTGATAGATATATGATTTAAGCATAAAAATGGATAATACACAGGACTTAGAAACCATGTATTCTTTTAATGACATCGATGAAGACAACTTAGATCTTTTAGAATTACAGGATGTATTCAATTGTGACTCACCGAATACTAAATTGGGTGATTTATTTCAAGATTATGAACATTTAAAGTTGAAGGAACAGAAGTTAAAATGGGACAAGTGGATATTATCTAAGTACTTGTCTCTAAAAATGATTCCCAGGGGTCTTAGATTAAACAAATTCCCTACTTATGACATTAAAGATCTATCCTTTGTTGAAAGATGGAACAAAGCTCTCACTGATTGCTCCCTCACACTTATTTCCTTACTCATTGAGTACAAAGATTACCTTTTAGATGACATTAAGAGCAAGATTGCTTTACTGGAAACGGATATGAATAAATTTGGTCAGTGTGAATTATTTGCTAGGTTTGACAGAATCTTTAAACAGACTATGGATGAGTCCAAGAAGTTGGTCATTCAGGTCAAACATAGCAAATTTTTGCGTGACCAAAAAGATTACACACAGGGCTCAGTATATATCTGGCGGCGTCGCCAGAGGAATAAATCTTGGTATGACAAAGACGAACTAGATGAACCAAAAGACAATAAGAAAAATAAACGTAGAAGGTTCTTTAATAGAAGGTACACACGAGCTAAAGCAAACTCTACAGACTCAAATAAAAAAGTCACATTTTCTACATCAGAGAGTGATAACACAGATGAGGAAAGGTTTGCTTCAAGCTTTGAAGGCGCATCAGGAGAGGAGGGAGGCTCTGAGGGTGAAGACCCACAAACAATTCCTACTACTCACACTAACAAGGGTATTCTGAAAAACACTATGTCCCTGGGTGCTAGACCCAAGACACCAAATACTAATTCAAATACAGCTGAGAATGGCAATAGGAACAAAAATTACAAGCAACAAGGCAAATCTAACACTCAGGGCCAGGTTTTTCAAAGGGCCACAAAACAATTCCAGGGAGGAGGCAAGACAGTGACAGAAGATACACAAGATGGGGACAATCAGAGGTATACACTGAGAGGGAAACAATCCAAAACGAAAAAATACCGATGAATATGGTGATAAATATATCAACATATTCATTATCTGATCTTGAAACTAAAGTTCTGGATTATGGATTAGGTTTTGTTCCCTCCAGAAAGTTCAACCTCTTTGAAACTATTCTGGATGTGAACAAACTGGTTAGAGACTTAACCCTCAAAAGATTCTTTCATGATGGTGATCACCAACAAAATGATGGTAATGTTGCTAACAAAGACCCAGTAATAATTGGGACAAGCCTAGATTTTGGCGATGCCAGTGCCATCATTACACTTGAGGAACTCCAACATGAAAGTTCTATTGATCCGGAAACTAGGAGTCCCCTAATTAGATCCAAACCCCAATATAAATCAGACTTTTACCCTATCCATGCTAGGGGTAAATTCTTAGAAATTTTTCATAAAAGGGTTTTGGAGGATCTTTCAGCTCTAACTGAGGAAACAGATGATCACAGACAGAATTTGTCATTTAGAGAACGTGAGGCACTAATAAACTTACAGAAAAACAGCAAGATAGTTATCAGACAATCTGACAAGGGAGGCAGTGTGGTGGTTATGGACAGGGTTGAGTACCTTGCTGAAGCCACCAGACAGCTTAGTGATAGTGACACTTATCAGGTTCTAACAGGGGATCCCAACGTGAAATTTAAAACAGAACTATCACATTTACTTGATGAGATGGTGGAAGAGGGTTTGATGGATGGAGTAACAGCCGAACATTTGTTGATTGATAAACCAGTAACCCCAATCTTCCACCATCTCCCCAAAGTTCACAAAAGTCTGGTGAATGTAAAGGGGAGACCAATAGTTGCAGGCATTGGGTCATTATTGGAACCATTGTCAAAATGGGTGGATCAATTTCTACAACCCATTGTCAAATTAATACCCAGTTATGTGAGAGACACTACCCATGTCCTGCAACTAGTGGATAATGTTCCATGGCTAGAAGGATACAGTTGGTTGACTATAGACGTCACCTCCTTGTACTCCTCAATCCCTCATCACCAAGGTCTAATTGCTATAGATTATTATCTAAGGCTTTATTCGGACCTTACAGATGAAAAAAGAGTGCTCTTTGTTCAAGCAGTCAGGTTCTTATTGGAACATAATTTCTTTGTGTTCCAAGATACTTATTACCTCCAGAGACGTGGGACTGCTATGGGGGCAAAATTTGCTCCCTCCTACGCCAACCTATTCATGGGTTGGTGGGAGAGGTCCCACGTCTATGGAGGTAATATTGATCACATTGTTCTATACTTGAGATTCATTGACGACCTGCTCATAATTTGGTCGTCAAGTGAGTCAGAAGCAAGTAATTTTGTTGATAACATTAATATGAACAATGTAGGATTAGTATTTACCTAAGAATGGGACAAGGATAGGATCAATTTTTTGGATGTTACCTTCACAGGAAATGTGGAGAGTGGAAGGATTGTCTCCACCCTCTATAGAAAGCCTATTTCGGGTAACAGTCTTTTGCATGCTCGTTCTAGCCATCCACAGCATGTATTTAAGGGCATCGCTAAGAGCCAGTTCTTGCGAGCCAAAAGGAACTGTTCACTTGAAAGTGACTTTCTGTCTGAAAGTAGGGATCTCAGGGATAGAATGAGTGTTAGGGGTTATCCCAAACAAGTCATTAACAAGGCCTTTTTTGAGACTAAAGGAATAAATAGGAATTCCCTATTAAAGACAGACAGTGTTTATAAAAAACCAGAGTCTAAGGCAAACGAACATAAACCAAAGTTCATTACCTCTTTTTCCACAAAATATGATGCGGTTTGCAATATTGTGAGGAAAAATTTACCTATTCTAATGGGAGACAAGTCTCTTAGACACACTATAGAAAAAGGCTGAATGTTTGTCCCTAGAAGAAATGTTACCCTGGGTAATATGCTAGCACCTAGTATGCTAAGGAGTGATAAAAAAGTAGCCAGTTCCTGGTTACATCACAATGGGACATTTAAATGTGGCAGGAAAAATTGTGGCTCATGTGACCATATTCACAGTGGTGAGGTATTCCAATCTACTGTTACCGGCCAAACATTTTCCACCAAGGGATGTATTAATTGTAGGAGTACCTACATCATTTATTTGGTGGAGTGTATTTCTTGCCGGAAACAGTATTTAGGAAGAACGACAAGAGAGGTGGGAAAGCGTATAAAAGAACATTTGTCATATATAACAAATAAAGTGACTTGTTCAGCGCTATCAAAACACTTCATAGAGATACACAACCAGAATACAAAAACACTGAGATGGCAAGCTGTTGAACAGATCAGAAAACCTCCCAGGGGTGGAGATAAGCTTCCTATCCTATGTAAACAAGAAACCTATTGGATATTTAAAATGCAAAGTTTGCTCCCCCAGGGCTTTAATTCTGAGTTCGACATCATAAACTATTGGCAAAGATGAATAAGCATAATCTATAAATAATTAAAATTGCATTCCATCATTTTCTGTATTAGATATGCTTAAGAGCTTTATTATGTCTATATGTTTTACACAATTGCGTGAATCAGTTTGGAAAACTGGAAAACAGTAGTTATAATAAAATCTACTCACAAGTGGAGTGGCACCTAGAACCAACTGGGTGCATACAGGCAGGCTGACATTCAGGACCAGCAGTCAGTACGCTGGGGGTCTCACCCGGGAGACCTGTGGGTGGGTCAGATGAGGTAGATGGAGTCGGCTGTGTGTCGTCTGGTGAGCCGGATCGCCACTGTGGAAGTCCAAAGGGCTGTGTTGTTTATCCCAAAAGGGTAGCTGCTCACACGATCAGCCTTGTTTCCAAACGAGTTTCCAATGTCAGTGTATGGAACAAAGGGATAAAAACCAAACTGGGTATAACCACTGCAAACTGTGGTAATATTAAAAAGGCACAGAAAACCGGGTCTGTCTAAAAACAAGTATTTAATTGCTACGCGTTTCTCAGTCCGTAAAGGACCGTTTCCTCAGGCATATACAAAGGTGTTCAACAGGCTACCATTTATACCTGACAGTGACCCGGAATCAAAATGTGGAGGTCATCTCCAAAGAATTGACAATAAAATGTTAAAAAACAAAAATACAATAAAAAATGGAACATGTATCAAAATTGTGTTTGAGCAGCAATCAGATAATATATTCATATCATGAAAAAACAAAAAACAAAGAGAACAAACATAAAAACAGCATGTAATTGCATTGATGAGTAACACCTGTGATAGTGTTTCTGAAAAAAAAAAAAAAAAAAAAAGAAAGAAAGCTAAACCTGTGTATGTATCCTATCCTATAGATAAACATGTTGTCACCTCAAAAGACTATTGGGTTATATGAAAATCAGATATCACATCGCCTCAATTGCGAATCTAAGTATATTATATATCTTTTAAATTGTGTTTGTGGGGTCCAATACATTGGGCGTACCATTAGGAACGTACGCACCCGTTGGGGTGAACACTATCGGAATTGTAAAAACTGTAAAAAAAGTAAGATTAATCACAGTGTTCCAAATCACTGTGAAACAATACATGATGGTAGAGCAGATATTTTTAAAATAATTCCGATAGACCATGTACCTCCATCCACTGATTATGATCGTCTAATTAAACTTAGACAATTAGAAACTTACTGGATACATAAACTCAAAACTTTGTATCCACTGGGTTTGAATGCCAATGTTGATTTGGCTGCTTTCATATAAGTCCGTCCTTTGCAGAGATCACATTACATACTACATTCAGTTTACAACAACAGATTTCCAACGATATTTTTCATACATTCATTATTACGACATTTTTTCAGATACATACATCATATTTAGATCTCATATACATATCCAGTTTACATCAATAGATTCTCTACAACATTTTCTAATACATTTATTAATCAAGACATCACCATCAGAGATACACACAAACACTAAGAATCAATGAGTTGAATCACTCCTATTAGTGTACAGCATTTTTAATGTTATATCGATTAGTTTAGAGTCAACCACACTAAGATTCCTATATACGTTGCTATTTCCAGATAGCTCATCGGACTAAACATAGGGTCCTTACATATATAGACACGGGTTCGTATCCCACCCAAAATATTTGAAACAATTCATTATTAATATGAGTTTAGAAAAAGAATATCATGAGCAGTATCACTAGAACCTTCACAGCTAGCATTTAGAAAAAAATATCTGCTTTAAACGAAGGTTCTTTTTATATATATACACTTTTTAGCAGTATATCATTAGATTTTTTAATATATACAATTTTCTAATATTTCTCAATAGGTTTTTTCCATGAACCATTTTTTACCAATTTTACATCACTTTTTTACCAGTATTACAACAGCTAGCATATAGCGTAATTATATCTCTCCAAACAAGGATTGCTATATTCTTTCATTTAATCTTCATCCAACACCTTCAACATTTACATAGACATTTAATTTATATTTGGGACCGCTAGTTTGAGATAGCCTTCCTTAAATCATTATCTAGATACATAAAAGACCATTTTTCTTGTTCTATCTAGAATCTATCGACCATAACCATCTTATTTTTGTTTCTAAAATATAAGATATGAGGGCTCTTTACAAGAACAATGTTTTCTGCAAACTCATAATTCTAATACATCCATATTATCTACTATTGTTTGGTATATTACGAGTGATATCATTCTCATTTGTTGTCATATCTGAATAGCTCTTTTAGATCAGTAAAAGCCTAGCATACACAAGGTCAAGGGTTCGAGCCCAACCCAGAGGAAAACATATATATTTTTTTCTAGTTTATATATATTCTTTATTGATTATATACAGATTTGTTTTGCACACTAAACAACAGTCACCATTGGGATCTTATTTTCATATAACCCAATAGTCTTTTGAGGTGACAACATGTTTATCTATAGGATAGGATACATACACAGGTTTAGCTTTCTTTCTTTTTTTTTTTTTTTTTTTTTTTCAGAAACACTATCACAGGTGTTACTCATCAATGCAAATACATGCTGTTTTTATGTTTGTTCTCTTTGTTTTTTGTTTTTTCATGATATGAATATATTATCTGATTGCTGCTCAAACACAATTTTGATACATGTTCCATTTTTTATTGTATTTTTGTTTTTTAACATTTTATTGTCAATTCTTTGGAGATGACCTCCACATTTTGATTCCGGGTCACTGTCAGGTATAAATGGTAGCCTGTTGAACACCTTTGTATATGCCTGAGGAAACGGTCCTTTACGGACTGAGAAACGCGTAGCAATTAAATACTTGTTTTTAGACAGACCCGGTTTTCTGTGCCTTTTTAATATTACCACAGTTTGCAGTGGTTATACCCAGTTTGGTTTTTATCCCTTTGTTCCATACACTGACATTGGAAACTCGTTTGGAAACAAGGCTGATCGTGTGAGCAGCTACCCTTTTGGGATAAACAACACAGCCCTTTGGACTTCCACAGTGGCGATCCGGCTCACCAGACGACACACAGCCGACTCCATCTACCTCATCTGACCCACCCACAGGTCTCCCGGGTGAGACCCCCAGCGTACTGACTGCTGGTCCTGAATGTCAGCCTGCCTGTATGCACCCAGTTGGTTCTAGGTGCCACTCCACTTGTGAGTAGATTTTATTATAACTACTGTTTTCCAGTTTTCCAAACTGATTCACACTATGTTGGCGCCCCTTGTTTTTCTATCCTCCTAGATTTCCTGATTCATCACACCTTGGATTCAAGCGGAGCAAGCCATTTGTTTTGATCCTTTGAACTTTTGTTCTTTATATATCCTTTACATTGAATTTGGACTTTTTATCTCTGAACACTTATCACATATTGGACTTTTCAGTTTTTTGAGTTTAATCAAATTCAACTGTTCACATATTTTGTTGCAAGTCTTTAGGTTTATGCAATATTCCAACTGATTTTTTGTTTAGGTATCACAATTGTTTCATGATTTTTTGCTTATGTATCACAATTGATACAAGTCTTATGGTTTGTAATAAGTCACACATTCTCCTTTGATTAACAAGATTTCACCCAATCATATACACATATACACCTCTACTCTCACATACTTATCTGTCACGGTTCAGCTCATACGATACCAGAGGAATTTCATTCACATCAACACAATTTCTATCAACACTACAGCGCGTCCCCTTAGTTTTTTCTTATAGAAAATACTTCTATGTTTTACACAATTGTTTAATGATATGTCCTGATAGCAAGTGTTGTTGCTATAAATTTGAATAACTCGTAATAACGCTGTTGCAGTAAGTGTACACACAGTTCAACATTGTTTATTAATGTGTGTTTACTTGTTTACTTGATTACTGTCAAATAATGTAAATCATATTTCTAGCTATTCAGCTAATGTCTCAGTTTATGTTCCTATCTTTGAATTTAGCTATCTTGTGAATGTACATATACATATGTATCAATAAGTTAGCACATTGAATACCCCTAATTTGTTCACACACTTTTGTATGTAATAACACAGAGTGATAAGCTCATTAGGTCTAATTTTTTGTCTTCAATATCACAATATGTTTTAAAGAGGGTTTAACTGTTTGATATGTATACCCATCTATTAAATGTGATTAATTGGTGTCAGCAAGCATGGAGTTAAAATTTCAGATTGTTTGTTTTTAGCCAATCAGGAGAAGTTATTTGCTATTTAAATGTATACCACATATGTTATGCACCAGTCTATGATTACGGTCAGGAGGACCGAAACCGGTCAGACTATGTTCTGATATTTTTACTGCTTGTCCTGTGCTTTTATCCTGGAATAAAGCATTATTGATTCTGATTTACACTGTTTGGCTGCCAGCATCTTTATTTATCCTATATATAATCATGTATATATCTGTATATATATATATATATATCTGTAAATATTTATAGCTATATATAATTATATATATATATATATCTGTAAATATTTATAGCTATATATAATCATGTGTGTATATATATATATATATATATATATATATGTAAATATTTATAGCTATATATAATCA
The DNA here is from genome assembly GCF_027579735.1 of Bombina bombina. Lineage (NCBI taxonomy): Eukaryota > Metazoa > Chordata > Amphibia > Anura > Bombinatoridae > Bombina > Bombina bombina. Next base: position 1,143,395,864 of record NC_069504.1, read on the forward strand.
TGTATGTATATATATATATATATATATGTAAATATTTATAGCTATATATAATCATGTATATATATATATATATATCTGTAAATATTTATAGCTTTATAGCTATATATAATCATGTATATATATATATATATCTGTAAATATTTATAGCTATATATAATCATGTATATATATATATATATATATATATATATATAATATATATATATATCTGTAAATATTTATAGCTATATATAATCATGTGTATATATATATATATTTTGTTATAGATATATATTGTACCAAAATATCATCAGATATATGTAGACATATGTATTTATGGATAAATAGAACATATTCTATGTGAAGAACATTGGAAATAGAAATATCCATATTTTCATGTTGGGTTAGCGCGCATGAGAATATGCAATCAGCTTTTTTTCCCCATTGACTTCTAGGTGGGAGTACATGAATGCGAAAACAGCTTACTTAAAACTTGTAAAATGAATGCAACCGGACCAGCGAAAGAATCCTACTACTAGCGCAATTAACGCTCACGCGAGATTGTTAATTTGGGCTCCACTCGTCACCTGGCCCTAAGTGTGCAGGAGCATTCTGGGAGTAACTGTGATTTTTGTTAAAGCCTAGGGTAGTTTAAAGTGATCTGTGAAACTCCTGCCTTTTTCTCCCAAACTGAAATCTGATTCACATAACAGATGGATTATTATGCAGGTCAATAATTCTTCCAATATTGTTTTCCAACCTTTCTCCTCTGTGCATTCACTTTCATTTAATAAAGACGGTTTCTGTCCAATACTCTTTGTTCTCCCCTGGTTCTGTTTCACAACTGCACTGAATCACTCTGATTAGTATTGAGATCCCTGCTCTGTATGATTAGTCCCCCACTGTGTTCCAGATGTAATTAAATGGTCTTAGCTGCTCTCCTGTGCTGAAAAGGAAATAGATATAAATGATGCTAAATAACATTAAATGTTCATATACAGGCGGCTGATACGCTTGCAAGAAATACACGTTTAGCAGTGTACAAATATCTATATTTCTATATTTTTGCGGTAAGGTGAAAAAGCAGCGTTAACAGGTCGCTGGTATTACGAGTCTTGCAGATTTAGGGGCACCGCACACTTTTTTGGCCTTACCGCAAATTGCGTATAGTCTTTTTTTCTATGGGACTTCCATAGAACCAGTATTACGAGCTTGTCCTGGGAGGCCAAAAAGTGAGCGGTACACCCTACCCCGTCAAGATTCGTAACGCAATCTAAAGCCAGTAGTTATGAGTTTTACACTACAACGCTGTAGCATAAAACTCATAACTTAAGTGCTAAAAATACACTAACACCCATAAACTACCTATTAACCCCCTAAACCGAGGCCCTTCCGCATCGCAAACACTAAAATAAAATTATTAACCCCTAATCTGCTGCTCCCGACTTCGCCGCCACTAGAACATATTAACCCCTAAACCGCCACACTCCTGCATCGCAAACACTAGTTAAATATTATTAACCCCTAAAATGCTGTCCCTAACATTGCCATCACCCATCTACATTTATTAATACAAACTTGCCTGTAAAATAAACCCTAAGCTAGATACAATGTAACTATTAGTTATATTGTAGCTAGCTTAGGGTTTATTTTACAGGTAAGTATTTAGTTTTAAATAGGAATAATTTAGGTAATGATAGGAATTTTTAATTAGATTTATTTTAATTATATTTAAGTTAGGGGTTGTTAGGGTTAGACTTAGGTTTAGGGGTTAATAAATGTAATATAGTGGCGGCGACGTTGGGGCGGCAGATTAGGGGTTAATAAATGTAGATAGGTGGCGGCGATGTTAGGGGCGGCACATTAGGGGTTAATAATATTTAACTAGTGTTTGTGATGCAGGAGTGTGGCGGTTTAGGGGTTAATATATTTATTATAGTGGCGGCGACGTTGGGGGCGGCAGATTAGGGGTTAATAAATATAATGTAGGTGTCAGTGATGTTGTGGGCAGCAGATTAGGGGTTAATAAATATAATGTAGGTGGCGGCAATGTCCGGAGCGGCAGATTAGGGGTTAATAAGTTTAATGCAGGTGTCGGCGATGTCGGGGCGGCAGATTAGGGGTTAATAAGTGTAAGATTAGGGGTGTTTAGACTCGGGGTTCATGTTAGGGTGTTAGGTGTAAACATACATTTAGTTTCCCCATAGGAATCAATGGGGCTGCGTTACTGAAATTTACTCTGCTTTATTGCAGGTGTTAGACTTTTTCTCAGCCGGCTCTCCCCATTGATGTCTATGGAGAAATCGTGCACGAGCACGTACAACCAGCTCACCGCTGACTTAAGTAGCGCTGGTATTGGAGTGCGGTATAGAGCACAATTTTGCTCAACGCTCACTTTTTGCCTTTTAACTCCGGTTTCAGGAAAACCTGTAATACCAGCGCTGTAGGAAAGTGAGGGGTGACAATAGCGTGCAAGTTAACACCGCACCCCTCATACCGCAAAACTCGTAATCTGGCCGATAGAAAATTAATAATTTTTCAGAGTCAACAATGAGGAATTTATGAATATAACACGTAAATGATCAAATGCTAAGTGAAATATGCTGCAAGAAACCTTTATTTTATAAATTTTACTGCTCTTACTTCAGGAATTCAGATTTCATGACCGCGTTAACTTCTTCTTCCCATAGACTTCACTGGAGTGTGCAAGATGAAAAAATATCGACCTTGCACTAACCTGACGCATTAGACAAACTGATAGATATAGGAATATATATTTAAAAATACATAGAACATTTTCCCCTCTGGGGAATATAAAATATTTACAGTACAAAAACAGTAAAAACATTATCAAAATGTATAAAAAATTATTTTTCTTGTTTTCAGGTAATTTAGTGGAAAGGGCACCAAAGTATATATACATATGTATATATGTGTTTACAGTTGTATATATGCATTTTGTTGTATATTGTATGTGTTTGTATATTTAATGGTAATTATTGTAATTTTCTTATTTTAAATGTATATATTACCATGACTTTGTAATTGCAGGCTGTACTAGTCATAATTTGCATACCTATCGCACATTGCAGATTTTATCAAATTTATGTCTGCCCATTATGTTAAGTTAGTTTAAGCAGCTCTGGCCCATATATCTGTCTATTTATTTGTTTAATGGTTTTATGTCACCCCCTTGTATACCTCAGTCTTATCTCTGTAATATTTTGATCTTTTGTTTTTACTTGAATGACCCTTAGCTCAAATGTCCATAAATGCACCCTCCCATTCCTTTAAAACTCTTTTTGCAGGCCTATGATGACCCTAATATATCTCTCTCCTTCAGACTGATTTGAAATATATTCCTGCCCCAGAATCTCCAAGAAAATACAAAGACTTTTACACTCAGCTGATTCAACTGCCCTCTGCTAAATAACAACAGGTAGCCTTCTAAAAGATGGTTACCCTCCCACCCTACCCCTCACCCCAAGCTCATTTCTTCATTTATAGGTAGTCTCCCACACATTCTCCTGAAATGACAGGTGCAAACACTGATCAGCACATCCTTCCATTCAGTTAACCCTATAGAATACATAACCTCTCTCCCTACAAGTAGCTATATATCACACATCAATATTATATACTTTTTATTTATTTTTTATTTTTTTAATATTTGTGTTTTACTTTCATCTACACACCTCATACCACTAACATGAATCTAAATATGACCACACTGTTATTCATGATAACCCTTTTTCTCACTCCAATTTTGTTCACATCACTACCGCCAAAAGCACACACCTCAAACTGGAAAACAAATTATCATACACCATGGCCTGCTCTCTTGCCATAACTTATCTGCTGAGTGCTGGTGGAGAGTTATAAAAAAACAGTCTCCCTACCCCCACCTTACAAAATTATAAAGTATCCCATTCACCTTATAGCCAAACAAAAATTATGTCCAAATTCCTATTCCTTATGTTACTTGCTCTTGCAAATGATGTAGAGTCTAACCCTGGTCCACCAACAAATTCCATTCCTAGCCTTCCAGCTAAAAAAGGCCTCTCCTTTATGCACTGTAATATCCGCAGCTTACTACCAAAAATTGATGCACTGCAAGCATGGTGTTCATATTACAAGCCCAAAATCATTGTGATCTCTGAATCGTGGCTAACCGTAAAAATACCTGACTCTACCATTGCAATACATGGGTATTCATGCCATATAAATGACAGAGCAAAAAGAGGAGGCGGCATTGTAATTTATGTTGACAATTCCATAAAGTACACCCCCTTACAAAAATTTAGCTCTCCTGCCACCTTTGATTTCCTTTCTGGCACAATTAAGGTCCCGTGCAGTAAATCAATCATTGTTGCAGGAATCTACCGCCCACCTAGCTCCCCTGTGCATTCCCTTTCTGACATAGCCCATCTCCTTAGTGAAACCATAGCTCAAAACCCAAAAAGTGAATTTTTGGTCTTTGGAGATTTTAATATTGATTGGCTGAATCCTAAAAACAATAGTTCTTGCTCACCATTTAAGACTTTGCAGCTAACACAATAACTCTTCTCCCCAATTTGCATAAACATTAAAAGCCATAACCACACCCTGCTTGATTGGATTCTCTCCACTTCTCCTGACCAAATCCAGGAGGCAGGTGTTCTCCCTAACAGTTTCAGTGACCACTGCTTAGTGTACTGCATGCGCAAAATAAAGGCTATTAAATCCTCTCCCAAAGTTAAAATCACCAGGTCCTTCAAAAAATTTAATCTTCAATAATTTCTAAATGACATCAAGAACCTCCCCTGGCACAAATTAAACCTAATTCCAGATTTAGATTTTGCAGTTGAATTCTTTCAGTCCGAACTCCTACAAGTTTGGAATTTGCATGCCCCGCTGCGTAAGGTGAGAGTAAAAGGAGCACATATGAATTGGATCACAGCTGACCGCATTAAAATGTACCAGTTTCGTGATTCTTTGTGGTCAAAGTACAAGCATACTTGCTCTATGAACGATCACGGTGTATATAGACAATGACAAAATATATGCACTAAACAAACAAAATTGGCTAAGGCCCAATATTTCTGTTAAAATCTGAATAACAACATATCATACCAACCCTCCACTGTCAAAGTGTATAACCAAACCCTGCAACTTCCCTTAGAAGTATCAAATGCCTTTAACAATTATTTTGTCGGATGCTCCACCACCCTGATTGACAAATTAATAAATGACACGCATCCTGAAACTCCAAATGTGGATCTGGCCCCGCTAAATTTGCAAAGACCCAATATAGAGAAGTTCAATTTTAGACCTGTACCCATCAATGTCATTAAGAAACACCTTAATAATCTAAAAATGAAAAACAAGTCTGGACCTGATCAAATCCCAGCAATGCTGTTGAAGCTCAGTGCGCCAGCAATTGCAAACCTGTCACAACCCTAATTAATGACTCCTTGGTGTCTGGTTACATACCCAAACTTTGGAAGACTGCAAGAGTAGTGCCTATCCATAAAAGTGGTGAGTTAACCTTGGTTACCAACTATCGCCCTATATCATTGCTCCCGGAATTGTAAAAAATCTTAGAAAAATGCGTCCATATGCAACTATGTGAGTATTACCAACAATCTAACTATCTGACCTCTGTTCAATCAGGTTTTCGCCCAAATCACTCCACTACAACTGCCCTCCTAAATGTTTGCAACAACATCCAAAATGGCATAGAACAAGGAGACCTAACTGGAGCAATTTTCCTTGATTTTGCAAAGGCCTTTGACACAGTAGACCACGACATACTACTGACATAAAACAGAGAAGAAAAAACAGGCGCACAAGGCACGATTCAAGTGTAAACGTTTAATTACAATGTAACACACGCACAATAATGATTGCACTTACTAGAAATAAATAAATGATCTGCATTAAAACAAAGCTCCTGGGATCTGCAGCTTCTGTAACAATGGCACAGATGGTCCTCCTCCTTGTAGTGGTGATCCGGATGCTTAACCTGAGCGTGTAACCAGCCTCTGCATACAGATTGTTCTGCTTTCCCAGATAGAGTAGTAGTTTATAGTAACTGGACTGACGCGTTTCAAGCCTTTGAAAAAGCCCAACCGAAGTCGGGGGAAACGCTTCAGGCCAGTTACTATAAACTACTACTCTATCTGGGAAAGCAGAACAATCTGTATGCAGAGGCCGGTTACACGCTCAGGTTAAGGATCCGGATCACCACTACCTGATGTTGTCTGACTAAGAGCTGCAAGGAGGAGGACCATCTGTGCCATTGTTACAGAAGCTGCAGATCCCAGGAGCTTTGTTTTAATGCAGATCATTTATTTATTTCTAGTAAGTGCAATCATTATTGTGCGTGTGTTACATTGTAATTAAATTTTTATACTTGAATCGTGCCCTGTGCGCCTGTTTTTTCTTCTCTGTTTTATGTCACTACTTTTGAGCCAAAACCGGTGAATTGCTGGCTGGAACAAGGCTGCACTACAGAGGAACAAAGATTGGAATAAAACTTCTCTCCAGAGGAACTGGAATTTAATTCCCAAATAAATTTCTCCTTTACAAGGTACTGTGGTCTATTCCTTTTTGGCATCCCCAATTTGAGACTTTATGGACATTTATTGATAATAGATCAATTGTATCAAGATTGTAAATTTACTATCACATTCAAAAATTAACACATTAATTTTACTGTCAGCATAAGAGCTCAAAAAAAATGTGTTTAACATGACATACTACTGCTCAAACTAAGAAACTCAGGTATTGGTGATCGTCCGCTAACCTGGTTTCGATCGTATGTATTGGATCGGTCACAGTATGTCTCCATTTCTGACAGCAACTCCCTCCCTCTCCCAGTCACGTGTAGTGTTCCCCAAGGTTCCATTCTCGGCCCCCTACTATTCACATTATTTATAAATGATCTGCCAAATGTCTGCAAATCCTCAACTGTACACATGTACAAAGATGACACTGTAATCTATACAAACAAATCCGATCTGCCGCAGCTTGAGGCAGTGCTCCAAGACCAGTTCACAGAGGTAGAAAAGTGGATCTCAAAAAACAAACTCTTCCTAAACACTGACAAAACTGTAACAATGATCTTTGGAACAGGACCTAAATTACACAAACTACAAAATTCCCATCTACGCATCAAAACAAAATCAAATTGCACACTGACCGCAGTCCACTCTTTCAAGTACTTGGGTATGTTGTTAGACCCCAATCTATCTTTTGGCCTCCACATAGAAAAAATTGCATCTAAACTCTATCAAAAACTAGGTGCCCTGTACAGAAACAAATCTTGCCTCAGCCCTACAGTAAAGGAAAAGATTGTACAGCAAATGCTGATGCCAATCATGGATTATGGGGATGTAGTATATACACCTGCACCGCAAACTCACCTTAATAAACTTAATACACTGTATAACTTGTTCTGCCACTTTGTGTTACAATGTAACTACAGGACCCACCATTGCGACATGCTAAAAGAACTAAACTGGCTGTCACTGGAATCCAGACGCACCCTCTATCTTTCCAGCCTTGTGTTTAAGAGATTTTCTGGGAAGCTCCCACCCTACCTGAGAAGAATGCTCTCCTCGGCTGTTCCCACCTCCCATAACCTCCAATTTAGTACCAGCACATTATTTAGTCTGCCCCCATACAAAAAGAAAGCAGCTTGATCCTCCTTTTCCTACAGAGAACCACAACATTTTATTGTACCCTATTGTATCAATGCAATATTTTGTGAACCCAGGACATACTTGAAAACGAGAGAAATCTGAATGTATCCTTCCTGGTAAAATATTTTATAAATAAATAAATAATTGATATTCCTGTTAGAAACAACCTTAGCAAGGAACCCAGGTTTGATACGCAAAACCACCGTATCAGCATAGAAAACAAGATAAGATGAGTCACATTGTAATGCAGATAGTTCAGAAACTCTTCGAGCTGAAGAGATTGCAACTAGAAATAGAACTTTCCAAGATAGAAGCTTAATCTCTATGGAATGCATGGGTTCAAACGGAACCCCCTGAAGAACTTTAAGAACTAAATTGAGACTCCATGGCGGAGCAACAGGTTTAAACACAGGCTTAATTCTAACTAAAGCCTGACAAAAATCCCGAATGTCTGGGACATCTGCCAGATGCTTGTGCAACAGAATAGACAAAGCAGATATCTGTCCCTTTAAGGAACTAGCGGACAATCCTTTCTCCAATCCTTCTTTGAGAAAAGACAAAATCCTAGGAATCCTGATCTTACTCCATGAGTAGCCTTTGGATTCACACCAAAAAAGATATTTAGGCCATATCTTATGATAGATCTTCCTGGTGACAGGCTTTCGAGCCTGAATCAAGGTATCTATGACCGACTCAGAGAAACCCCGCTTTGATAAAATCAAGTGTTCAATCTCCAAGCAGTCAGTTGCAGAGAAATTAGATTTGGATGCTTGAATGGACCTTGAATCAAAAGGTCCCATCTCAGTGGCAGAGTCCATGGTGGCAGAGATGACATGTCCACCAGGTCTGCATACCAAGTCCTGCGTGGCCATGCAGGCGCTATCAAAATCACTGAAGCTCTCTCCTGTTTAATTCTGGCAATCAGACGCGGAAGGAGAGGGAATGGTGGAAACACATAAGCCAGGTTGAACGACCAGGGTACTGCTAGAGCATCTATCAGTACTGCCTGAGGATCCCTTGACCTGGATCCGTAACGAGGAAGTTTGGCATTCTGATGAAACGCCATCAGATCCAATTCTGGTGTGCCCCATAGCTGAACCAGTTGAGCAAACACCTCCGGATGGAGCTCCCACTCCCCCGGATGAAAAGTCTGACGACTTAGAAAATCTGCCTCCCAGTTCTCCACCCCTGGGATATAGATCGCTGATATTTGGCAAGAGTGAGTCTCTGCCCATCGGATTATCCTGGAAACTTCTATCATCGCCAAGGAACTCCTTGTTCCCCCCTGATGATTGATATAAGCTACAGTCGTGATGTTGTCCGACTGAAACCTGATGAATCCGACCGAAGCCAGCTGAGGCCAAGCCTGAAGAGCATTGAATATTGCTCTTAATTCCAGAATATTTATCGGTAGGAGGGCCTCCTCCTGAGTCCACAAACCCTGTGCTTTCAGGGAATTCCAGACTGCACCCCAGCCCAGTAGGCTGGCGTCCGTCATCACAATAACCCACGCTGGCCTGCGGAAACACATTCCCCTGGACAGGTGATCCTGTGACAACCACCAAAGAAGAGAATCTCTGGTCTCTTGATCCATATTTATCTGAGGAGATAAATCTGCATAATCCCCATTCCACTGTTTGAGCATGCATAGTTGCAGTGGTCTGAGATGCAAGCGAGCAAACTGAACTATGTCCATTGCTGCTACCATAAGTCTGATTACCTCCATACACCAAAATATCATCTAGTGGGGTCTCCATCTGAAGAGCCTCTTCTAGAGCCTCAAACCAAAAAGCAGCTGCAGTGGTTACCGGAACAATGCACGCTATAGGTTGAAGAAGAAAACCCTGATGAACAAAAATTTTCTTTAGGAGACCCTCTAACTATTTATCCATAGGATCAATGAAAGCACAACTGCCTTCAATAGATATAGTTGTACGCTTAGCCAGAGTAGAAATAGCTCCCTCCACCTTAGGGACCGTCAGCCATGAGTCCTTTATGGTGTCAGAAATGGGGAACATTTCTTAAAAACAGGAGGGGGAGTGAACGGAATACCTGGTCTATCCCACTCCTTAGTAACAATGTCCGAAATCCTCTTAGGGACCGGAAAAACCATCAGTGTAAACAGGAAACTCTAAATATTGTCCATTTTACACAATTTCTCTGTAACGACAATAGGGTCACAATCATCCAGAGTAGCTAAAACCTCCCTGAGCAATAAACTGAGGTGCTCTAGCTTAAATTTAAATGCCGTCATATCTGAATCTGTCTGAGGGAACATCTTTCCTGAATCAGAAATCTCTCACTCAGACAGCAAATCCCTCATCCCTACCTCAGAACATTGTGAGGGAATATCGGATACGGCTACTAAAGCGTCAGAAGTCTCAGCATTTGTTCTTAACCCAGAGCTACTGCACTTCCCTTGCAACCCTGGCAGTTTAGATAAAACCTCTGTGAGGGTAGTATTCATAACTGAAGCCATATCTTGCAAGGTGAAAGAATTAGATGCACTAGAACTACTTGGCGTCGCTTGTGCGGGCGTAACTGGTTGTGACACTTGGGGAGAACTAGATGGCGAAACCTGATTTACTTCTGTCTGAGAATCATTTAATGCCAAATTCTTATAAGTCAAAATATGCTGTTTGCAATTTATAGACATATCAGTACAATTGGTGCACATTCTTAGAGGGGGTTCCACAATGGCTTCTAAACAAATTGAACAATGAGTTTCTTCAGTGTCAGACATGTTTAACAGGCTAGTAATGAAGCAACCAAGCTTGGAAAACACTTTATTTAATGAAAAAAACACAATTTGCAAAAATGATACTGTACCTTTAAGAGAAAAAAAGGCATACACAAACTGCAAAACAGGTTAAAATTGCTTCAAAAATTCTGAAATTTTAACAGTGTACCCACTAAGCTTTAGAAGGATTGCACCACAAGTAAAAAAGCAATAGACCCCCCAAATGAAAAAAACAGATTGAAATATGTCTAAAACCGGGTAAAACCCCTATTAGCACATTGCCACAGCTCTGCTGTGGCCCTACCTGCCATTGGGAAGCGATAATATGGGGTTAAAAGCTTCAATTAGTCCCTCAGAAGACTCTCAGGACCTCAGGAGAAGTTGCTTGCTGCTTGTAAATGTAGGCCCCGCCCACCTCACTCGATGTTGCTGGGGCCTACAAAAAACTAACAAACGCTGCCTGAAAACCATGTGGGTTATAAACAACCCCAAAGAACCCTCAAGCAAATGTCCCATAAAACAGAAAACGTTACTCCCAGACACAAAATCGTTTGTCCCAAATTCACATAACAAACTGAGTGCCCACAAAAAATTAACCCTTTATGCAAGCTAGTAAAACTCTCTGATAACACTAGGATTACTGCTTACCCCTCCCCTAATGGGGACACTGTCAGCCTTTCTGAGTTAACACAGTCTCTGCAGAAAATATGACTGAACATACCTCATTGCTGTATAGCAAGAAACTGTTCCTCACACTGAAGTTTTCCTGTACTCCTCAGTTTCTGTGGGAACAGCAGTGGACCTTAGTTACAAATGCTAAGATCATCATCCTCCAGGCAGAAATCTTCATCTATGTCCTGCCTGAGAGTAAATAGTCCAACACTGGTACCATTTAAAAATAACAAACTCTTGATTGAAGATAAAATAAAACTAACAGTTTAACACCTCTTCCTACCCTTCCTGCTTAGAGCCAGCAAAAAGAATGACTGGGGGGGGGGGAGTTAAGGGGGGAGCTATATAGACAGCTCTGCTGTGGTGCTCTCTTTGCTACTTTCTGTCAGGAAGGACAATATCCCACAAGTTAGGATGAATAGGTGGACTCAGTACATCTTGCAAAAGAAATATATATATACACATACATACACACACATGTATATGTATGTATATATACATTACAGCACTTTCCATTAAAATACCTTGTCATATACTAGATACCAATTAACCCTTATACCTTTTTTTAAATATTTCTTTAAATAATTATTATTATATAGTGTATATATGAGTGTAACAATTTATTATAATGTATTAATGTTGTGAATGGTGCAACTTTTAACTTATCGCTAACCCTTTACGCAAGGACTTCAGTTGCGCTAACCAGACGAGCGCAAATTTAGTTTACGCACGTATGGTCACATTTGCTTTTAACTTGTAAAATGCGCACGTTAGTGCTAGTGAGATATTTCAATATCGAGTGTGCAACAGTTAGCCCGTCACTCATAATCCAGCCAAATTAGAGCAAACATTTTAGTATCTATCTCTCTCACCCCTACTGAAAGGCTGGTATTTAGAGAATGTGGCCTAGATTACAAGTGGAGTACAAAAATATTAGCGCTATTGAGCATGAACATAACTCAAGTTAAATCAATAGCGCTCATATTCTTGTGCTAAGCTAGTGGTTTGGCGGCGGGTCTCCCCACTCACAAAATTTACAAGACAGTACCCCCATAATAGATGTTATTTTATTTTATCTATTTAAAGATAATTGTAATCTTTATCTTTAGATTTAATTTTGGGAACTTACATCTGATCTACTCTCAAGAGCTGATTCTGTTCAACCAAAAGAGCTTCACTCGTGTTTAATTAGCACTTTATTATGCCTGTGATAAACGCAAGTTACTGATCACAACAACAAATGCAGTGCCTGAGCGATATCGCCCTCAGCGCCACTTAATCCAGCCCTTTGCTTTATTCCAACACAACGTGGCAAGTGTCATTGTCAGCTCTTAAAAACTGCTGCTTATTATTTCCATAATTACCCATGGACAGCGCTGCGGAATCTGTTGGCGCTTTATAAATAAAGAATAATAATAATAGAATACTGAGAAGTGTCACTGCCCCCACCCCTTATAACGGTCTAGCGCCCCCCCCCCCCCCGGGGAGACCGTCTCACACTTTAAATACAACTGGACAAAGGTGGGTTAAGAAATATTAGAAATTGTTCTGTTCTTCACTCAGTATAAAAGGATATTTATATATATTCTGTATATACAATTAATAGTAGAACTGTGGTAACAGTATTCTAAAGGTCTATGGTATATGACAAGGTGTTAGATTGGGAAGTGCTTAAGCTTGTGTATATACAGTATGTTTGTGTGTAATCTTAGCACAGGTCAGCAATATTAATAGCACACCCTGTGCTTTCTATAGAGCTCCACTTTTAATCAGGGCCTATATATATATAGTTTATAAAGGTACAGTACATCATTCTGAGAGTAGTTTCATACAAAGTAACCATATATTATTTATGTTTTTACCATTGACTCTATTGGAGGCACGTTGGTCCTATTCCTTGGAATAAATGTCTATGCCCAGCAGTTAATTTATTTTCATTACCAAATGCTCTGTAGGATTTGAGACAAACTCCTGATCTGCTGTAAAATCAATAAAACACGCGGCACCTTCTGCTATTGAACCACTGAGCTATTTGTGTTTACAATTTGTACAACAATTAATTAGGTAAATAAGTCAATATCCAGTTTGCAGCGCTTGTGCTTAGCTATTTAGGTGTAATTGTTTTGAGAATAAGTAACAGAGCTGAGACTAGAGCTGGTCTTTATTAAGACCACGATCAGCTCTCACTTGCTGTCACTTTCTGTCAACATTTTACCCAATGCAGAGAGAGAGAGGAAACCATAACAATGTTATCTAAGCACAGGCTGTTATAGCTAAAGTGCAACTTATCTTAAAACAACCAAAAAAAGAATGTGCTAAAACTTGTCCTGGGGCCTAGTCTGACATCTCTCATAACATTGTAGGGTAAATGTACTTTCCTGTTCACATTAAACATTACATGTTACCCTTAGTCATGAGCACTGATACAGAGCACTGTATACATTATAAGCATTTTGTATATAATGTTCATTGAAATGTTCCTGCCCCCCTTATACTAGCAATCCTCACCCTTATACCAGCGTTCCGCCCCCTCGTTCCTATCATACCAGTGTTCCTCCACCTTATACCAGTGTTCCTCCCCCTTATACCAGTGTTCCTCCCCTCATAGTGTTCCTCCCTATTATACCAGTGTTCCTCCCCCTCATACCAGTGTTCCTCCCTCTTATACCAGAATTCCTCCCCCTCATACCAGTGTTCCTCCCCCTTATATCAGAATTCCTCCCCCTCATACCAGTGTTCCTCCCCCTTATACCAGTGTTCCTCCCCCTTATACCTGTGTTCCTCCCTCTTATACCAGTGTTCCTCCCCCTCATACCAGTGTTCCTCCCTCTTATACCAGAATTCCTCCCCCTCATACCAGTGTTCCTCCCCCTTATACCAGAATTCCTCCCCCTCATACCAGTGTTCCTCCCCCTTATACCAGTGTTCCTCCCCCTTATACCAGTGTTCCTCCCCTCATAGTGTTCCTCCCTATTATACCAGTGTTCCTCCCCCTCATACCAGTGTTCCTCCCTCTTATACCAGAATTCCTCCCCCTCATACCAGTGTTCCTCCCCCTTATACCAGCGTTCCTCCCCATCGTAGTGTTCCTCCCTTTTATACCAGTGTTCCTTCCCCCTTATACCAGAATTCCTCCTCCTTATACCAGTGTTCCTCCCCCTAATACCAGAATTCACCCCCTCATAGCAGTGTTCCTCCCCTTTATACCAACATTTCTCCCCCTCAAAGCAGTGTTCCTCCCTGTCACGAATACCAGGCTGCAAGGGTTAAACCCCTACCCCCTATAACCTCACCCCTGTTGTTTCTCAGTGGTTTTGGGCTCCTCAGAGCAACCACAATCCCTGGAAGCTTTGGTTTGCTTGTCTTGTGAAAAGCTGGTGTATGACCAGGAAAACCCTCCTAGGCTGGCCGGGCCCCTGGAACTCCCAGTCGGCCGCCTCACCACGGACACCTGTCTAACCCTCTCAGGCTGTCCGATCTCCTGGAACTCCAGATCAGCCACAGGACAGCAGGACACCCGCTAACTTTACCCCTGGGGGCTCCAGCAACCATGTGCTCCAGAGCTCCGCTCTTTTGGGGATTAGTAGCCCCTAGGGAGGACAAGAGGTGGGGGAATTACCGGAGGGGAGCTGCTTTTGGAACTGGGGGTTTTGGACACCCCTACCCCCATAACTTCAACGGGCTGTATCTCCAGTCCCCAATAACGAATCACGCCGCTTTTTGGACTGCGGCATCTGGAAGAGCCGTCGCTCCACCGGGATCACCCCAAAACTGTCACCACTGTGTCCTGGGATTCTGTGGGACTATGGTTGCTATGGACCCCGGGATCACCCCAAAACCGTCACCACTGTGTCCTTGGATTCTGTGGGACTATGGTTGCTATGGACCCCGGGATCACCCCAAAACCGTCACCACTGTGTCCTGGGATTCTGTGGGACTATGGTTGCTATGGAGGCACCGGTCAGTCTGGAGGGGCGGGAATGGCGGGAAAACTGTGGCATTGTCTCCCTGTTTTATCAAGATGTGTGTGTGTGTATAAAAGATGTGTGTTTGTCCCAATAAAGGCTGTTCTATTTTCACCTGAATGCTAGTCTGTCTAGTCATTTAGGTGAGCTCCTGCTAGAATCAATTTCCTGGGCTACATAGCCACTTGTTCCAGGCAACGGAAGGACCCCTTTGTCGGAGCTACCCAGTCGAGGGAAACCGGGGATCCGTCACACTCATAGCATTGTTCCTCCCCCTTATAGAAATCTTCATCTCCCTCTTAGTGTTCCTCCCCTTTATATCAGCGTTCCTCTCCTTCATATCAGAGTTCCTCCCTCTCATACCAGTGTTCCTCCATCTAATAATAGAGTTATTCCCTCTCACAGCATTGTGCCCCGCCCTCATAGCAGTGTTTCTCACCCTTATAGAAATGTTCCTGCTCCTCATAAAAGTGTTTGTCACCCTCACAGCAGTGTCCCCCCCTTATACCATCATTCCTTGCCCACATAGGAATGCTTCTCCCCCTTATAGAAGTGTTCCTCCCACTCATACTAGAGAAATTTCCCCTCATAACAGTGTCCCTCGCCCTCATAACAGTGTCCCTCGCCCTCATAACAGTGTCCCTCGCCCTCATAACAGTGTTAATCACCCTCATAGCTGTGTTTCTCCACATCATAGCAGTTTCTCTCACTTGAACCCTACACCTCAAAGTAACTTCCATATCCTAATTACGGTGTCAGTCCTCCTTATACCTGTGTCCCTCTCACCCATAATAAATTATCTTCTTTCCCTCATACCTGTGTCCCTCTCTGTCACCTAGCAGTGTATCCCCAACATAAGGCCTGATGACAAGCTGTATGCTAACTATAAGCAATATCGCCGAACCGCACTAACATAGCGTACAACTTGATATTACAAGTCCATAGTAAATCAGATTTATCAGAGAAGAGTTAGCACAGCTGACATTATTGTAACCCAACCAATACTTTCATTGGATATTGTGACCACACTAAATAGTGCTCATATTACAAGCGAATGCTGAAGTTGCACTAGAAGATTTAGCCCCACTTGAGACATGAAGAAAAGTGTAAGAGTTAAAAAAAAATCTCAGAACATATTAAATTAAACTATTACACTCATGTATACATTTTTTTAATAAAATATCATTTTAATATTGATAAAATGGTTTTAAAAGGGATATGGTAGTGTCTCTGTCCCTGATATCAAAGTCACTACCCATCATAGCAATGTCACTTTTCCTCATATCAAAATCCCTCCTCCTCTTACCAATGTAACTCGCCCTCTTTTTAGTGTCACTCTCCCTCATGTCAGTATCACTGTCCCTCATATCAGTGTAACTCCCCCTCATAGCAATGTCAATATACCTCATATTAGTGTCACTGTCCATAAAATCAGCGTCAATCCCTCATATCAATGTCACTCTCACTCATATCAGTTTTGTTATCCATCATATCAGTGTCACTCTCTCTCTCATATCAGTGTCACTCTCTCTCTCTCTCATATCAATGTCACACTCTCATATCAGTAGCACTCTCCCTCATATCAGTGTCACTCTCCCTCATATCAGTGTCACTCTCCCTCATATCAGTGTCACTCTCTCTCTCATATCAATGTTACTCTCTCATATCAGTAGCACTCTCCCTCATATCAGTGTCACTCTCCCTCATATCAGTGTCACTGTCCATAAAATCAGCGTCAATCCCTCATATCAATGTCACTCTCACTCATATCAGTTTTGTTATCCATCATATCAGTGTCACTCTCTCTCTCATATCAATGTCACTCTCTCATATCAGTAGCACCAGGGCCGCCATCAGGGGGTGACAGGGGTGACTCCTGTCAGGGGCCCAATGGGCCAGGGGGGCCCCATGAGGCAAGAAAAAAAAAAAAAAAAAAAAAAAAAAAAAAAACTTTTTTTTTTTTTTTTTGGCAGCCACCAGTGGGTACTACAGCAGAGTGCTAATTGAGCATGAGAAATGTTATCACAAGGAGTAAAGTATTAGCATTTGAGAGGATTTTTGAGTGTGCACTAAACCACTATGCACAGTGTGAGACAGACTTGGCACTTTGTTTGTACAGTGTGTGCCTGAGTCAGATGGCAGATCACTTTCATTTGCAGAGGAGGTAGGAATTACTTAGCAAATGTTTTTTATTTCTTTGTGCAATTTCGGATTGTAACTTCAGTGTGGTAGTAGCTGTATGGTGGGGCCAGGGGTCCATAAAAACATATTTTTTTTAGCAGCAGTGTATTTATGATTATTTGACAATTCTATATTTAAAACCATGCAGAAATGTTTCCTCCTCAAAACACAAATGGTAGGTGCCCTTTTGGCAGATATATATATATATATATATATATATATATATATATATATATATATATATATCATGCATGTCACATACTGTTGATTTAGGGGATGCAAGGTGCATAAATGTTTCCTCCTGTGAGTGTTTCTGTGGGTGTCTGTGTTTGTCTTTGTGCTTTGATTTGTGTCTCTATGAGTGTGTATGTGTTTTTTTTCTGTGGGTCTCTCTGTGAGGGTGGGTGTGTATGTCTGTTTTCTGTGGATGTCTCTGTGAGGGTGTGTGTGTCTGTGTGTGTGTGTGTATGTATGTATGTATGTATGTGTTTTCTGTGGATGTCTCTGTGATGGTGTGTGTTTTCTGTGGGTGTCTCCGTGAGGGTGTGTGTATGTCTTTGTGTGTTTTCTGTTGGTGTCTCTGTGTGTGTGTGTGTGTGTCTTTGTGTGTTTTCTGAGGCTGTCTCTGTCGGAGTTCCTTGGGTGTATGTGTAAGTTTGAGTTTGTCTGTGTATGTGTGTGTGTCCATTGTCTGTTCCTTTTTAGGACATTTTGGCCTTACTACTGATTATTCACATCTTTCTACTACAGACTTTGAGACTAATGAGACCTTTCCGGAATTCACCTAATCCACCATATAACCTTTAAATTATTGTTTAGGCAGTTCAGGGCCCTTCCTTTCAGCCACTGCATGCTGTTGGCATCTTCCTTTACAAAAAGATAATAAGAACTCCATATTTTGTTTTCTAAATCTCCTTTTTTTACAAAGCTGAAGTCTACCTCATTACTTGTCAGGTCAATGTAAACAAGTGCTGAGTGTCTATTTGGGTGTCTGTGTCTGAGAGTGTTTCTTTGCGTGTCTGCTAGAGTGTCTATAGTTGAATCCTTATGTGTGAGTGTGTGTGTGTTTCAGTGTATGAGTGTGTCTGTGTGTTTGTATGCTACTACCTTTACAACATTTCCAAGTTTAAATAGACACTTAAGAATAAAGTGCATATATACGTTTTAGTCACTTAGTAAAAAATTGCACATGTCAAGGAGGGGGGGCCCTGATCAATGGTTAAGTCAGGGGCCCCAAAATTTCTAGTGGCGGCCCTGAGTAGCACTCTCCCTCATATCAGTGTCACTGTCCCTCATATCAGTGTCACTCTTCCTCATATCAGTGTCACTCTCCCTCATATCAGTGTCACTGTCCATAATATCAGCGTCAATCCCTCATATCAGTGTCACTCTCCCTCATATCAGTGTCACTCTCCCTCATATCAGTGTCACTGTCCATAAAATCAGTGTCAATCCCTCATATCAGTGTCACTCTCCCTCATATCAGTGTTACTGTACCACATATCAGTTTCGCTCTCCATCATATCAGTGTCACTCTCTCTCTCATATCAGTGTCACTCTCTCATATCAGTAGCACTCTCCCTCATATCAGTGTCACTCTCTCATATCAGTAGCACTCTCCCTCATATCAGTGTCACTCTCCCTCATGTCAGTTTCACTCTCTCTCATCTCAGGGTCACTCTCCCTCATATCAGGGTCACTCTCCCTCATATCAGGGTCACTCTCCCTCATATCAGAGTCAATCTCTCTACTATCAGTGTCACTCCCTCCTACCAGTGTAACTCTCTCTCATATCAGTGTCACTCTCACTCATAACGGTATCACTCTCCATCATATCAGTGTCACACTCTCTCTCATATCAGTGTCACACTCTCTCTCATATCAGGGTCGCTCTCTCAAATATCAGTGTCACTCTCCATCATATCAGTGTCACTCTCTCTCATATAAGTATCACTCTCCCTCATATCATTGTCACTCTCCCTCATATCAGTGTCACACTCCCTCATATCAGTGTCACACTCCCTCATATCAGTGTAATTCTCTCTACTATCAGTGTCACTCCCTCCTACCAGTGTAACTCTTTCATATCAGTGTAACTCTCCCACATATCAGTGTCACTGTCCATAAAATCAGTGTCACTTCCTCATATCAGTGTCACACTCCCTCATATCAGTGTCATTCTCTCTACTATCAGTGTCACTCCCTCCTACCAGTGTAACTCTCCCACATATCAGTGTCACTGTCCATAAAATCAGTGTCACACTCCCTCATATCAGTGTCACACTCCCTCATATCAGTGTCACACTCCCTCATATCAGTGTCACTCTCCATCATATTAGTGTCACTCTCTCTCGCATATCAGTGTCACTCTCTCTCATATCAGTGTAACTCTCCCTCATATCAGGGTCGCTCTCTCAAATATCTGTGTCATTCTCCCTCATATCAGTTTCACTCTCCTTCATATGACTGTCACTCCCTCTCATATCAGTGTCACTGTCCCTCATATCAGTGTCACTCTCTCTCATGTCAGTGTCACTCTCCCTCATATCAGTGTCACTCCCTCCTACCAGTGTAACTCTCTCTCATATCAGTGTCACTGTCCTTCATATCAGTGTCACTCTCACTCATAACGGTATCACTCTCCATCATATCAGTGTCACACTCTCTCTCATGTCAGTGTCACTCTCCCTCATATCAGTGTCACTCCCTCCTACCAGTGTAACTCTCTCTCATATCAGTGTCACTGTCCTTCATATCAGTGTCACTCTCACTCATAACGGTATCACTCTCCATCATATCAGTGTCACACTCTCTCTCATGTAAAAGGAAGCAGTATCCAGCAGTGAGCAAAGTGACTTTTATTTTTAAACACATGGTCAAATACAGCAACATTTCAGGCTAACAATAAGCCCTTTCTCAAGGCTTATTGTTAGCCCGAAACGTTGCTGTATTGCTCACTGCTGGAGACTGCTTCCTTTTACTTGAATCGTTTGGGCTTGGTCAGCCCTCTCCGTGCACTAGTGAGTAGTGGGTGCTGTATCCATCTCTATTCATTTGAAGTATACACTCTCTCTCATATCAGTGTCACTGTCCCTCATAAGTGTCACTATCTGATATCAGTGTCACTCTCCATCATATCAGTGTCACTCTCAATCTTATCAGTATAACTCTCCCTCATATCAGTGTCACTCTCCCTCATATCAGGGTCACTCTCATATCAGTGTCACTCTCCCTCATATCAATGTCACACTCCCTCATATCAGTGTCACTCTCTCTACTATCAGCGTCACTCCCTCCTACCATTGTAACTGTCCCTCATATCAGTATCACTCTCCCTCATATCAGTGTCACACTCTCTCTCATATCAGTGTCACTGTCCCTCATATAAGTGTCACTCTGATATCAGTGTCACTCTCCATCATATCAGTGTCACACTCCTCTCATATCAGTGTCACTCTCCGTCTTATCAGTGTAACTCTCCCTCATATCAGGGTCGCTCTATCAAATATCTGTGTCACTCTCCCTCATATCAGTTTCACTCTCCTTCATATGAGTGTCACTCCCTCTCATATCAGTGTCACTGTCCCTCATATCAGTATCACTCTCTCTCATGTCAGTGTCACTCTCCCTCATATCAGTGTCACTCTCCATCATATCAGTGTCTGTCCATAAAATCATTGTCACTCCCTCCTATCAGTGTAACTCTCCCACATATCAGTGTCACTGTCCATAAAATCAGTGTCACTTCCTCATATCAGTCTCACTGTAACTCATATCAGTGTCACTCTCCATCATATCAGTGTCACTCTCTCATCAGTGTCACTCTCTCTGTCAGTGTCACTCTCTATCATGTCAGTGTCACTCCCTCCTATCAGTGTAACTCGCCCTCATATCAGCGTCCCTCTCCCTCATATCAGTGTCCCTCTCCCTCATATCAGTGTCCCTCTCATGTCAGTGTCACTCTCTCTCATATCATTGTCACTCTCTCTCATATCATTGTCACTCTCCCTCATATCAGTGTCTCTCTCCATCATATCAGTGTCTCTCTCCATCATATCAGTGTCTCTCTCCCTCATATCAGGGTCACTCTCTCTACTATCTCATATCATTGTCACTCTCCCTCATATTAGTGTTTCTGTCCATAAAATCTGTGTCACTCCCTCATATCAGTGTCACTCTCCCTCATATCAGTGTCTCTGTCCATAAAATCTGGGTCACTCCCTCATAGCAGTGTCACTCTCCATCATATCAGTGTCACTCTCTCTACTATCTCATATCAGTGTCACTCTATCTCATATCAGTGTCACTCCCTCCTATCAGTGTAACTCTCCCTCATATCAGTGTCACTCTCCATCATATCAGTATCACTCTCTCTCATGTCAGTGTCACTCTCCATCATATCAGTATCACTCTCTCTCATGTCAGTGTCACTCTCTCTCATGTCAGTGTCACTCTCCATCATATCAGTATCACTCTCTCTCATGTCAGTGTCACTCTCTCATGTCAGTGTCACTCTCCATCATATCAGTATCACTCTCTCTCATGTCAGTGTCACTCTCTCTCATGTCAGTGTCACTCTCCATCATATCAGTGTCTCTCTCCCTCATATCAGGGTCACTCTCTCTACTATCTCATATCATTGTCACTCTCCCTCATATTAGTGTCTCTGTCCATAAAATCTGTGTCACTCCCTCATATCAGTGTCACTCTCCCTCATATCAGTGTCTCTGTCCATAAAATCTGGGTCACTCCCTCATAGCAGTGCTACTCTCACTCATATCAGTGTCACTCTCCATCATATCAGTGTCACTCTCCCTCATATCAGGGTCACTCTCTCTACTATCTCATATCAGTGTCACTCTCCCTCATATCAGTGTCGCTCTCCCTCATATTAGTGTCTCTGTCCATAAAATCAGTGTCACTCTCCCTCCTAACAGTGTCACTCTCTCTCTCATATCAGTGTCACTCTCTCTCTCATGTCAGTGTCACTCTCCCTCATGTCAGTGTCACTCTCCCTCAGGTCAGTGTCACTCTCCATCATATCACTTTGACACTGATATGAGAGTGACACGGATATGAGAGAAAGTGACACTGATATGAGAGAGAGTGAAAGTGATATGATGGAGAGTGACACTGACATGAGGGAGAGTGACACTGACATGAGAGAGAGAGAGAGTGACACTGATATGAGAGTGACACGGATATGAGAGAAAGTGACACTGATATGAGAGAGAGTGACTCTCTCATAACAGTGTCACTCTCCCTCATATCAGTGTCACTGTCCCTCATATCAGTGTCACTCTCCCTCATATCAGTGTCACTGTCCCTCAAATCAGTGTCACTCTCCATCATATCAGATTCACTCTCTCTCATATCAGTGTCACTTTCTCTCCTATCCATGTCACTCTCTTATATCAGTCTCACACTTCCTCATATCAGTGTCATTCTCTCTCATATCAGGGTCACTCTCTCTACTATCTCATATCATTGTCACTCTCCCTCATATCAGTGTCACTCTCCCTCATATCAGTGTCTCTGTCCATAAAATCTGTGTCACTCCCTCATATCAGTGTCACTCTCCTTCATATCAGTGTCACTCTCCCTCATATCAGTGTCTGAGGAAGCGTTCTTCGTGAAACGTGCGCCAGCGGTCCTACAGGAGTAGCTTCGTCTCTCCTTGTTGTTCTTTTTAACTTGCTTACCATGGTTTAACATTAGCTAACTGGTATACCATTACCACTTACCTCAGCCTATCAGTTTTATTAAAAATAACTAATTTAAGCTTAATTTAGCCCTCAGATTGTAAGGGCTTAGTTTTTTTCTATAATTTCTAATCAGTCTTGCAGAGTTAATAGATACTTCATATCGTGGAGCTAATCCTTCTATACTTAATTGTGTATTTCTTTACAATTAGTACACAAAAAAGGTTGCATCTCATACAAAGAAAAATAAATGATATTCACTGCTGTCGTAGACCTGTATTAATGCAATCAATTTGGTTATACTTTCACTCTCCCGAATTGCTTGTCAATGTAACTATGCAGTGAGCGTTCCAATAATATATGTCTCGTGAGGACCCTTGCGGTAAACACTGTGTTTGCTAATGGCGTTTTATGCCTTACAATATAGCACTGATATAAAGTAAAGTTACCTTATTATATCGACACCGCTTCACAGGCTGAACTCGAGACGCCTTGCTGTCAGGTAAGGAGACACTCCCCCAGCTCCCAAAAGGATAATCAAATGAACAATCATGAAGGATGAACCTGATGCAAGGAGAAAACTTCCACAATGGTGGTGCAAGTAAAATTAGACTTTATTGTAAGTCTTAACACACATACAGGGTACAAACAAGCTCAGGAGGGAGTTAAAAACAACAAACGTCAGACGCGTTTCTTGCCCGTAGGCACTTCGTCAGGGACTAAACACAGGGATTCCAATGCATCTTAAAAAGGCACTGCTCACTACGTAAAACTGGTAACACCTGTTAGCAACTTTTAAAGGTATATTCACTTACCTATGCTGAAATGTAACTATCTAGTTAATGGCATGTATAGTTCTATCACATCACAATAAGCTAAGCTGTACAACGACATGCTATTACAAGATTTATATACATTATGTATCGAGCAGTATTTGATGTGAATAAAAACACATACCATATTACTAATAGATGAGGAATTAATATTCAAACACAGATAAAAGGAGAGCCTTCTGAAAACATCATTTAAAATATTTAAAAAAAAGAAGTTTCTAAATCCTCTAAATCTCGACTAGACACAATATGTTACATTGTTTGTACAAATTGTTACTATTTGAGGCAGTTAAATCCCAAGCAGGGAGGGCGGGCAATCAGACGGCTAGTCATAGTCCATGGGGCAAGGGCCGGGAGGGTGGCAGGAGGCAAGTCCGGGCTGAATCAAGGAGACGCATATCTCCGGAGGAGGAGGGAGCCCTTCATGTTTATGGGTGTAGCCGCAATGTTACCCCTCCTCCTTCTCTGGCCCTCAGATCCCCATCGCGCACGTGCACGCTGGAAGGGCGTTGGCATGTGGATGATGTCACTCCGCAAAAAAGGGTGGAGGCGTCCGTGGGCAATAAGGCCTGCAAGATTGCTGGCCACAGTGGAAGCATGCAGAGTGGTGCAATACTGCAGAGGGCAATAGAGGTAAAAGGGGGAGAAAGGCTACAAGCAGGCGAGACACGGTACCGGGAGGTAGGTTTCGGTTGTGGACCCGGCAGTCCAAACCATTTTTCCTGGGTAGGAACAGGGAGGGAGACAACAGAGGAGAGAGGGGATGAGTATAAAGGGCCCCCAGGGTATTTAGAGGTTTATGACAAGGAATCAGATGATGAAAGGCCCAGAGAACGAGTGAGGCAGGAGAGGGTTAGGTCAGAGCGCCCCAGGGTAATCAGGGACGTTGAGGGCAATACCTACATAATGATTGACGCAGGGGAGGGGGAAGGGAGGTTAAGAGTGTGAATAAGAATGTACACAGCAACACAAGGGCAAGCCAGGGGCCTGGTTGGCATAACAGCCATAAGGGGGGGGGGTGCTAATGCAAATGTGGATATTTTACAGAGGGGGGACAGAGGGCAT
Source organism: Bombina bombina (assembly GCF_027579735.1). NCBI lineage: Eukaryota > Metazoa > Chordata > Amphibia > Anura > Bombinatoridae > Bombina > Bombina bombina. The sequence goes on from NC_069504.1 coordinate 1,143,420,686, forward strand.
GCAGTGCCTAAAGGAGCAAAGGACAAAGAGGGAGCTGGAGACAGCGCAGCATCGCAGGGAATGACAGCAGCGGGCAAGGAAGGACCGAAGGAGTTTCCCAAGCAGCAACAGCAGAAACAAGGTAAGAAAATGTATTATAGTGGAAGTAGTGATCAGACTCATCTGAGAATTCTACTGGATTGGATTCTGAGGATGAGAAGCGCAATGGTAACGGACATAAAAAAATATTGAAAATTGTTAGAAGGATAAATGCAAAACAATGACAAAGAAGGGTGGTGAAGGAGGTATCAGAGGAAGGGGATAGCAGTGATAATGAAATAAATTTAGATGATGAAGTAGCAGAGACCAAACTTTTACCCCTTCCCACGCATTTGAAAGCGAGAGTGGTCAGGAAAGCGCAGAGGGGCAGGTATGTGGACGTTTTTGAGATGACTAGGGATGCACTGGCATTTAAGTCCAGGGGGGGATGAAGGTAAGGGGAGGAAGGCAGAGTGGGTGAAGGGAATAGTAATCTATGCAGAATGCTTTATAATGGCTAACCCTGATCAAGCAAAGGGGGTGCTGCGGTACATCGACTTAATAGCCGAGTGCTATACGACATACGGCGGTTTCGCCTGGAAGGATTACAATAGGGAATTCAGAAAGGGGAATTTACAATTAGGAGGGAAGGGAAGAAAGGATTTCGGGGTAAAAATACTGGATATGTGGACAAGGTTAATGAAGGTATCGGATGCACAAAGTGTTAAACCAATGGGGCAGGCGAAATCAGTTAGGACAGAGGTAAGGGAGTGTTGGGCGTTCAATTGCAAAAGATGTGATAGAGGGAACGCATGTAAATACAAGCATGCATGTAGATACTGCAGGGGAGCACACCAGGTGTAGATTGTAGAAAGGGTAATGCTGGTGCCAGCAATACATTTTCCTTTTGAGGGCACGGGAGCAAAAGTAATGGGACAGGAGTGGCAGGAAATGGCCAAAACACCGCTGAGAATCGATAGAATTATTGAGGAAATACATTTATTGACAAATGGTTTGTGCAAAGGTTTTATTGTTCCAGTTAAAATGGAGGTTAAAGGGGCAATGCAGGCTAGAAACCTGAAATCTGCAGCAGAATTTCCCGAGGTGGTGTCAGAGAAGTTGGAGAAGGAGGTTAAACTGGGTAGAATGGCGGGGCCATTTAAGGAGAAGCTTTGTGAGGATTTAATTGTGTCTCCCCTTGGGGTGGTACCTAAAAAAGAAAAAGGAAAATACAGGATTATACAGCACCTGTCCTACCCCAGGGGAGATTCATTCAATGACGCAATTGATAAGTTGGATTCCTTAGTGCAATATCAATCTTTTGATAGTGCGGTGAATATAGTGAAACAGCTAGGGAAAGGAGCCTTGATGGCAAAGATTGATGGGGAGTCTGCCTTTAGATTGTTACCTTTAAATCCGGGTAGCTTTAATTTGATGGGTTATAAGTTTGATGGTTGTTATTATATAGATAAGTGTTTGCCCATGGGGTGTTCGGTTTCTTGTTCAATTTTTGAAAAGTTTAGTTCCTTTTTGCATTGGTTCTTTACGAAAAGGACAGGATGTGAGAATGTGGCTCACTACTTAGATGATTTTCTGGTAGTTGGTAGGGCCAAAACTGTGGAATGTAGAATCCTGAAAGAGGAGTTGGAAGTCATGTTAAAAGAATTGGGGGTGCCAGTTGTGGAAGAAAAGTCGAAAGGGTCAGGAACAAGGCTTGTTTTTCTGGGAATTATGATAGATTCAGTGAAAGGGCAGTGTGAGCTTCTGAGACAAAGACAAATGATTAAAAGGATGTTGAAGAGAAATAAAGTGACACTCAGGGAGATGCAGAGATCCTGGGGTTGTTAAATTTTGCCTGAAAAGTGATACCAGTGGGTAGGTTATTCAAAAGGAGGTTGGAGATGGGAACAAAAGGGTGAGAAGGTGATTCCTGTCCTGTTTTATTTTGGCAGATTGGCAGCGAAAAGACGGAATCAGGGAAATGGTTGAGAAGTCTGTGGCGCCAAAAACATGGGCAGTATACAAGAAGTTTTGGGAACAGTGGTGCGAATTTAGTAGGATTGTAGGACAGAATAAAGAAACCAGTTTTATTTTGCGCAGCTACACGGGAGAAAGGATTTAACAAGGAGATTTGTGGTAAAGAAAGTAGTAAGGGGTTAGGACACAGGAGAAAAGAAAGAAAGAGACAAAAAGGAACCCATAATGGAGGATAGACTTGTGGAGATGATAGCGGTACTTAAAGAAGTATGTTTTGATAAGGACGAGGCGCTGGTATTCAGAGTGGCATTTTCACTGGCTTTTCACGGAGCATTGAGAATAGGGGAATTGTTGGCTAAGAATATAAAGGGGTATGGGTGTCAATGCGAGCAGTAGAGGGTGTCTTTTGCCCAGTAGCGTCCGTAAAGGAATATATGTTAGCAGAAAGGGCAGTAGGCCTGCATTTTGTTAGGCATAAGGACGGGACTAGCATCACAATTTTTCAATTTCGGAAGGTGCTAGAGCAGGTAGTAAAGAAGCTAGGTTGGACAAATGCGTACTACGCCCTGCATTCATTTGGAATCAGGGCAGCAACTAGCGCGGCAAGCAGCGGGTACTTGGCTGAGCAGATTAAAAAGATGGGGAGATGGAAATCTGCGGCATACAAGTCCTACATCAGGTTGACTGGGGCTGTAATAGCGTCTAGAAGAATGATTTTCTTCTGTAATAATGAACCAACCTAAATGACAATGGCCTAGATTTAGAGTTTGGCGTTAGCCATCAAAAGCAGCGTTAAAAAGCAGCGTTAGGACCCCTTAACGCCCGCTGTTATTTAGAGTCAGCCAGGAAAGGGTCTACCGCTCACTTTTTTTCCGCGACTCGAGGCTACCGGAGATCCCCTTACGTCAATTGCGTATCGTATCTTTTCAATGGGATTTGCCTAACGCTGGTATTACGAGTCTTGGAAGAAGTGAGCGGTAGATCCTCTACCGACAAGACTCGTACCGTCAAAAAAAGTCAGTAGTTAAGATTTTTATGTTCCCGCATTAGCCCATAAAACTCTTAACTACTGTGCTATAAAGTACACTAACACCCATAAACTACCTATGAACCACTAAACCGAGGCCCCCCCACATCGCAAACCATATAATATTTTTTTAACCCCTAATCTGCCGCTCTGGAAACCGCCGCAACCTACATTATCGCTATGAACCCCTAATCTGCTGCCCCTAACATCACCGACACCTACATTATATTTAATACCCCCTAATCTGTCCCCCCCAACGTCGCCGCCACCTACCTACACTTATTAACCCCTAATCTGCCGACCGGACCTCGCCGCCACTATAATAAATGTATTAACCCCTAAACCGCCGCACTCCCGCCTCGCAAACACTATAATAAATTGTATTAACCCCTAATCTGCCCTCCCTAACATCGCCGCCACCTACCTACAATTAGTAACCCCTAATCTCCCGCCCCCAACATCACCGCTACTTAGTGATGTTGCGAACTTAAAATTTTCCGTTCGCGAACGACGAACGCGAACTTCCGCAAATGTTCGCGAACGGGCGAACCGCCATAGACTTCAATAGGCAGGTGAATTTTAAAACCCACAGGGACTCTTTCTGGCCACAATAGTGATGGAAAAGTTGTTTCAAGGGGACTAACACCTGGACTGTGGCATGCCGGAGGGGGATCCATGGCAAAACTCCCATGGAAAATTACATAGTTGATGCAGAGTCTGGTTTTAATCCATAAAGGGCATAAATCACCTAACATTCCTAAATTGTTTGGAATAACGTGCTTTAAAACATCAGGTATGATATTGTATCGATCAGGTAGTGTAAATAATTTCAGTGAGAAACCTAAAGTTTGTAAAAAAGTTGACTATTTTTTTTAATTTGATCGCATTTGGCGGTGAAATGGTGGCATGAAATATACCAAAATGGGCCTAGATCAATACTTGGGGTTGTCTACTACACTACACTAAAGTTAAAATTAACCCTACAAGCTCCCTACATGCTCCCTAATTAACCCCTTCACTGCTGGACATAATACACGTGTGGTGCGCAGTGGCATTTAGCGGCCTTCTAATTATCAAAAAGCAATGTCAAAGCCATATATGGCTGCTATGCTATTTCTGAACAAAGGGGATCCCAGAGAAAAATGTACAACCATTTATGCCATAATTGCACAAGCTATTTGTAAATAATTTCAGTGAGAAACCTAAAGTTTGTGACAAAATTTGTGAAAATGAACAATTTTTTTTATTTGATGGCATTTGGTGGTGAAATGGTGGCATGAAATATACCAAAATGGGCCTAGATCAATACTTTGGGATGTCTTCTAAAAATATATATATATACATGTCAATGGCTATTCAGGGATTCCTGACAGATATCAGTGTTCCAATGTAACTAGCGCTAATTTTGAAAAAAAAAAATGGTTTGGAAATAGCAAAGTGCTACTTGTATTTAAGGCCATATAACTTGCAAAAATAAGCAAAGAACATGTAAACATTGGGTATTTCTAAACTCAGGACAAAATTTAGAAACTATTTAGCATGGGTGTTTTTTGGTGGTTGTAGATGAGTAACAGGTGTGTTTTTTTCCATTTTTTCCTCATATTTTATAAATTTTTTTATAGTAAATTATAGGATATGATGAAAATAATGGTATCTTTAGAAAGTCCATTTAATGGCGAGAAAAACGGTATATAATATGTGTGAGTACAGTAAACGAGTAAGAGGAAAATTACAGCTAAACACAAACACCGCAGAAATGTAAAAATAGCCCTGGTCCCAAACGGACAAAAAATGGAAAAGTGCTGTGGTCATTAAGGGGTTAATGTACACTACTGTTACACCAGATATGAGTTGCACTGGTGTGACACTGTGCCCTGGCAGGCCCTGAAACGCACACGTGTGAAGGAAACTGACTGCTATTATTTCACAGTCAAAAAAGTGTTGTTTTTTTTAAATGTACACTACTGTTACACTGGATATGAGTGGTGGCACTGGGCAAGTGGGCACAGTATACGTTGTGAGCCTGACACACACGCTGGCAGGCAGGCAAATGCAATTAGATTACACAGGAAAAAAAAAAACAGACTGATGTTCTAGCCCTATAAAGGGTTTTTTGGGGTGCTGTCCTTACAGCAGAGATCAGATGAGTCCTTCAGGACTGTAGTGGACACTGAATACACTAGCCTAGCTATCGATTTCCCTATTAAATCAGCAGCAGATACACTGTCCCTCCTCTCACTAAGAATGCAGCTTCTGAATGAATCTAAAATGGATGCTGTCCAGGAGGTGGGAGGATCTGGGAGGGAGGGTCTGCTGCTGATTGGCTGGAATGTGTCTGCTGACTGTGAGGTACAGGGTCAAAGTTTACTCAATGATGACGAATAGGGGGCGGACCGAACATCGCATATGTTTGCCCGCCGCAGCGCACAAGCTATGTTCGCCAGGAACTATTCGCCGGCGAACTATTCGCGACATCACTACCACTACTATAATAAAGTTATTAACCCCTAAACCTAAGTCTAACCCTAACACCCCCTAAATTAAATATAATTTAAATTAATCTAAATAAATTTAGTATAATTAAATAAATTATTCCTATTTAAAACTAAATACTTACCTATAAAATAAACCCTAATATAGCTACAATATAACTAATAGTTACATTGTAGCTATTTTAGGATTTATATTTATTTTACAGGCAACTTTGTATTTATTTTAACTAGGTACAATAGCTATTAAATAGTTACTAACTATTTAATAGCTACCTAGTTAAAATAATTACAAAATTACCTGTAAAATAAATCCTAACCTAAGTTATAAATACACCTAACACTACACTATCATTAAATTAATTAAATAAATTACCTGCAATCGTCTAAACTAAAATACAATTCAACAAACTAATCTATAATACAAAAAATCCCCACTAAATTACAGAAAATAAAAAAGATTACAAGAAGTTTAAACTAATTACACCTAATCTAAGCCCCCTAATAAAATAAAAAGCCCCTCCAAAATAATAAAATGCCCTACCCTATTCTAAATTACAAAGTAATCAGCTCTTTTACCAGCCCTTAAAAGGGCTTTTTGAGGGGCATTGCCCCAAAGTAATTAGCTCTTTTATCTGGAAAAAAATACAACCCCCCAACATTACAACCCACCACCCACACACCCCTACTCTAACCCACCCAAAACCCCACTTAAATAAACCTAACACTAACTCCCTGAAGATCTCCCTACTTTGAGTTGTCTTCACTCAGCCGAGCTAAAATCTTCATCCAAACGGGGCAAGAAGAGGTCCTCCATCCGGTAGAAGTCTTCATCCAAGCGGGGCAAGAAGAGGTCCTCCATCCGGTAGAAGTCTTCATCCAAGCGGCGTCTTCTATCTTCATCCATCCGGAGCGGAGCCAGCTTCCATCCAGCCGACGCGGAGCCATCCTCTTCAACCGACGGACTAACGAAGAATGACGGTTCCTTTAAGGGACGTCATCCAAGATGGCATCCCTCGAATTTGAGTTCCGATCAGCCAACAGAATGTGAGGTCAATCCAATTGGCTGATTGAATCAGCCAATCAGATTTTTCCTACCTTAATTCCGATTGGCTGATAGAATCCCTTAAAGGAACCGTCATTCGTCATTAGTCCGTCGGTTGAAGAGGATGGCTCCGCGTTGGCTGGATGGAAGATGGCTCCGCTCCGTTCCAGATGGATGAAGATAGAAGACGCTCTTGGATGAAGACTTCTACCGGATGGAGGACCTCTTCTTGCTCCGCTTAGATGAAGAATTCGGCTCGGCTGAGTGAAGACTCCTCAAGGTAGGGAGATCTTCAGGGGGTTAGTGTTAGGTTTATTTAAGGGGGGGTTGGGTGGGTTAGAGTAGGGGTGTGTGGGTGGTGGGTTGTAATATTGGGGGGGTTGTATTTTTTTTACAGGTATAAGAGCTGATTACTTTGGGGCAATGCCCCGCAAAAAGCCCTTTTAAGGGCTGGTAAAAGAGCTGATTACTTTGTAATTTAGAATAGGGTAGGGCATTTTATTATTTTGGGGGGCTTTTTTATTTTATTAGGGGGCTTAGATTAGGTGTAATTAGTTTAAACTTCTTGTAATTTTTTTTATTTTCTGTTATTTAGTGTTTGTTTTTTTTTGTATTATAGATTAGTTTATTGAATTGTATTTTAGTTTAGCTAATTGCAGGTAATTTATTTAATTAATTTATTGATACTGTAGTGTTAGGTGTATTTGTAACTTAGGTTAGGATTTATTTTACAGGTAATTTTGTAATTATTTTAACTAGGCAGCTATTAAATAGTTATTAACTATTTAATAGCTATTGTACCTAGTTAAAATAAATACAAAGTTGCCGGTCCGGTCGGCAGATTAGGGGTTAATAAGTGTATGTAGGTGGTGGCGACGTTGGGGGGGGGGCAGATTAGGGAGTAATAAATATAATATAGGTGTCGGCGATGTTAGGGGCAGCAGATTAGGGGTTCATAGCGATAATGTCGGTTGTGGCGGTGTCCAGAGCAGCATTAGGTGTTAATAGTATAATGCAGGTGTCAGCAATAGCGGGGGCGGCAGATTAGGGGTTAATAAGTGTAAGGTTAGGGGTGTTTAGACTCGGGGTTCATGTTAGTTTGTTAGGTGTAGACTTAGAGAGTGTTTCCCCATAGGAAACAATGGGGCTGCGTTAGGAGCAGAACGCTGTTTTTTTGCAGGTGTTAGGTTTTTTTTCAGCCAGCTCAGCCCCATTGTATCCTATGGGGATATTGTGCACAAGCACGTTTTTCCATCTTACCGCTACCGTAAGCAGCGCTGGTATTGAGGGTTGAAGTGGAGCTAAATTATGCTCAACGCTCCCTTTTCTGAGGCTAACGCAGCCATTCAGACAACTCTAAATACTAGCATTGTCTTAAGGGTGCGCTGGAAAAAAAAAAAAGGAGCGTTAGCACCGCGGGTCTTTACCGACAAAACTCTAAATCTAGGCGAATGTTTTTCTCCATCTTATTGCAGGAGGAGCTTTGAGGATATGGGTGGTAGGACACTCATATGTATACTGGGCACACGTTAGGGCTGTGGCATTGGCCAAAGGGTCGCATTTAGGTTTTAAACACACTGAGGCCAGTATTAGATGGATAGGCAAGCAGGGAATGAAGTGGGAAGATTTGGTAGGCACCATACAGCAGGAAAGAGCAGAGATGGGGATGTGTTGATTATACATTTGCGTGGGAATGATAATGGATCATACCCACTAAGAGAATTGGAGGAGAATATAAAGGGAGTAATGAGTCGGTTTGCGATAGCATGTCAGGGCGTAAGAATATTATGGTCAAACATACTATATGTTATATGTTTTGGAGGAATACAGACATGCAAAGGGCGGGGTATAGATCTAAAAGAAAGATTAATCTGGTAGTGGCCAAGGCAATGAGGGACATAGGAGGTCTAGTGCTGGAACATCCATTAATAGCAGCAAAAAGGGAGAAGATATTCAGGCAAGACAGAGTTCACCTAAACAAGGCGGGTAATGACCAGTTCCTGGAGGACATCAGGAGGATACTGGAGGATATGATAAAGGTAAGGAAAGGTCAAGGGAGAGGCTATGTGGTTGTTGGCAGAAAGAGTATTCTTTGTTGGCGGTGAAATTGGGATCTGGCACATAGGCGGGGCATACAAGGGGTGGAGGGGATCCTATAGCATACCCACCCTAAGTCGTGATTCCGTGGTCTAGCTAATGGTTGGCCTATGCTGCAGGTTCTTTCCTCCCCCTCTTGCTCTGCCACGAGGGGGGTTGTGGGTACCCCTCCCCCTGACATGTGGGTCCAAGTTCATGTTCAAATGCTGGTGCATTTTTGTGTCGTTGAATTTGATTTGGGGTATGTTATTACCCAATAAGAAATTTAATTAAATTAATAAACGTGACCTTTCCATATTGTCAGGGTTTTTTCCCTGTTGTGTTTGCCATGTGCTGCTGGCAGCCATTTTACTCACCTATCTTCCTGACTATGGTGCATTGTGGGGGATGCTGCTCATTTCCTGCACTTCCTTTTATGGCCAGACTGGTGTGCATCATCCATGTGAGACAGGATGCAGTCTCAGAATTGTGATGTCATCACTTATTATTTAAAGGGCCTCTGTTCAGTATGCTTTGCCTTTGCGTTGTCTCAGACCTGTTTGTGAGAGTTCCTGTGTATTAAAATGGATGGAATACTCAGGCGCCAGCTGACGGAGGCTAGGTGTGGTTAAAAGGGCAATTTATTACAATATATTACAATTTACTACAATATAATCTCATGGATCCATGATTCAATACAGTACAAGATAAATTAAAACCATGAACAATAAAACAATGTAGATAATCTAAAAACAATAAAAATGCATCTGGTGTGTATAGTTCACAAAGCAATCTCCTCAGAGAGGTTAGATGAGGTCAATAATCTACTCCAGTAGATTAAAAGATGGTGTCCAAAAATTACATCCAAAACATAAATGTCAAACTCAAAAATGTGTCCTATGTAGAAAAAATCTTAGATATCCAAATACATCAAGTAGAAGGTGTCCACAAAATAAGGTGGCCAAAAAAAGAAAGATATGTGCTTGAAAAATAAAGTTCCAAAAAAATGATGAGTGTTCGAAAAAATAAGTGTTATTGAAAAATGTGTACACAAAATATATATCCAAATGCTGCAAAATGTGGTCTATGCACAAGTGATAAACAGTGGTTAGTCAAAATCCAAAGTTTGTAACAGAAAGTCAAAATAGTCTAAATAGTGGATCTATCTTTAGTTGGTAGACCCTTGGCACAGAAAATAAATGAAAAGCAAGTGGTGCAGGTGATAGACGACTAGCCTTAATCAAGGCTTGAGACAACTGTCTCCTGAATACGAGGGGTTCACTTCAAATAGGGGAAAAAAACGGCACTCAATACCTGTGAAAAAACAAATAAAACACAATGTGTAGCAGGTTCCAAATAATCAACCTCAATTGAAATTAGACTCACCAGTACAGTACATCACCTGCACCATTTGGATATATATTTTGTGTACACATTTTTCAATAACACTTATTTTTTCGAACACTCATCATTTTTTTGGAACTTTATTTTTCAAGCACATATCTTTCTTTTTTTGGCCACCTTATTTTGTGGACACCTTCTACTTAATGTATTTGGATATCTAAGATTTTTTCTACATAGGACACATTTTTGAGTTTGACATTTATGTTTTGGATGTAATTTTTGGACACCATCTTTTAATCTACTGGAGTAGATTATTGACCTCATCTAACCTCTCTGAGGAGATTGCTTTGTGAACTATACACACCAGACGCATTTTTATTGTTTTTAGATTATCTACATTGTTTTATTGTTCATGGTTTTAATTTATCTTGTACTGTATTGAATCATGGATCCATGAGATTATATTGTAGTAAATTGTAATATATTGTAATATATTGCCCTTTTAACCACACCTAGCCTCCGTCAGCTGGCACCTGAGTATTCCATCCATTTCAGTTCACTTTTGGTGAGAGCTAGGTTTCACCAACCTCAGGCTTATAGGTGCACGTTGGCGCTTTGAGTAAATACACTGTTTATAGTTCCTGTGTATTACCTGGCTGCCTGACGTCCTTCCTGGTTCCTGATCCCTGGCTTGTTCCTCACTCTGCTGTTTTCCTTGTTCCTGATTCCGGCTCGTCTGACTATTCGCTTTGGCTCCTGACTCGGCTCGTCTGACTACCAGCTCTGGTTTTGACTTCTGACTTGTTATTTGACTTGTGGACTTTTTATTATTTTTTGCTATTAATAAAGGTGTAATTATTTTTGCACTTCTCGTCTCAGTCTGATTCCTGGCACCCTGACACATATTTAGCCAAACTCTGGTTTCAGTGTATTTATTTCAGTTAGCCATAATGGCAACGTTGGTGTAACGGTTTGTTGTCAAGTGACAGTTTGAAGGTTAAGGGTATATGAAAGGTAAATGGAGCCTTTAAGACCTTACGGAACCGCTAGATGTGGGGCCTGTCTATATATGGTTGGCAGATGATCTGGAACACATTACTTTGCCTCCTTGCTGTACTCCTGAAGTGTTGTATGGACTGCTTTTAGTCACTTGAATTGGAACATTGCTAATACGTATGTTTGCCATTACACTGCTGGACGTCTAACTATTTGCTCCATGCTTGCTTTGATCTGCACAGATGTGTGTGCTTTCTGCTGCTTACTAACAAGTACCATTAATAATGGAACTGCTAAGCATGGAAAATGAATACTTTGCCATTTGCCTCATTTAACAGCAATATCTTTGCCATCCTTCTGATACTTACACATGCATAGATCCCCATGTTCTCCTGGCCAGACAAGACCAATTATATGTATGTATGTATATATATATATATATATATATATATATATATATATATATATATATATATAAATGTGCAAGTGGTTAACAGCGCTCTCAAATCCTTGTGTAAACAGAATAGTATGCAATTGATATGTATAAAATATCAGTGATATGAAAGACCAAAGTTCCTTAAATATAAACAAAATGTCATAGAAGATCCATTTGATGATCTTTAAGTGCAGTGAATTCCCTTACCAGAATTTACCTCAATCATATGAGGTAAGTTGCCGCACTGGAAGGGGTACTCTGTGACCACACATCTAGGCATTGTAATATATAATTAACACATAAGAAAAAAGACACAGACACAGAACCATGGGTGAAAAAGGCAGCAGCCCGCATTTATTATTAAGTTAAATGAAGATCAAACTTTATTAAAATACACAAACTTCATTTAAAGGTGCTTGCCCTAAAACACATGACGTGCCTTCCACTGGCTCTCAGCCAGGCACGCCCCCAGCCATAATCTCTCCCTATATCTGAGGAGGTACCCACAATAATTATTTCAATTTTTAGGCTAGCACCCCGCAACAGCTGCGACAACCACTTACCAAAAGGGGAGGGAGGGACGCTTCTTTTCCAGGTCTTCTTCCGACGCTGCTGAGGAAAACATGAGCAACGGCTCAATCCGCCACGCCCCTACGCCTAGTGTGAGGTCACTGGCCCCTCCTCTCATAGGCACTCGACCGGGGCCTCATTGACCACACATCTAGGCATTGTAATATACAATTAACACATAAGAATAAAGACACAGACACAGAACCATGGGTGAAAAAGGCCGCAGCCCGCATTTATTATTAAGTTAAATGAAGATCAAACTTTATTAAAATACACAAACTTCATTTAAAGGTGCTTGCCCTAAAACACATGAAGTGCCTTCCACTGGCTCTCAGCCAGGCACGCCCCCAGCCATAACCTCTCCCCATATCTGAGGAGGTACCCACAATAATTATTTAAATTTTTAGGATAGCACCCCGCCACTGCACGAATTACAATTGTGCACCAACCCACAGGGCTAAGGCTTTTTTCACCCCTTCACTTAAATTAAAATTAAATAGATGGAGCCCGATCTCGTTAAGGTGAACACAGTCTTTTAAAAAGAAACATCTGCCAGCTTCTCCTTCAAATTCTACATGACGAATTGCACAACCACCCAATCTGGCCAAAAAGCTAGATATAGTCCTATTGACTTTCTTTCTTGAACCATCCAATCTCCTAATATCCCATGCTGATCTCCAGCAAAGTCTGCATTCTATATCAGACCATACTATCATGATTCGAGGAAATAACTCCCTCAATCTAATAATATCCCACTTAATCATATCTATTAACGACTTCTGAGCCATAAAACCAAGGTCATTGCCCCCCGCATGAATAATTAGAATATCTGGAGGATGAAAAAGTCTAGACCAACTAATAACCTGTGTCCTACTAACTGGTCCCACTTCATACTCCTAATGCCAAACCATTTAATAAACACTTGCTCGGACGAACAACTAAGCTGAGACCCTGCATCTTTACATGAAGCCGCTTTTCTCGCCCAGTAAATATAGGAGTGGCCCACGATCCAACAATGCGGGGGACCTGCTGAAACAAAAAACTATCACACTAATTCTGGCCTAACATAACTTGAAACATCCAGATTTCCACCTTCCAATCCTCTTCATCACACCTTCATTGAAACCCATGATGCTTGCTTCCATTGCTGCCCCAATCCTGAATGAATGGCAACCAAAATCCCTACCATCAATACCAATCGCCTCTAACGCTTTCTTCATCACAGATTCAAACTGGAAGCGAGATAAAGAAGTCCCATCTTCATGAATCAACAAAGCTCTACCAACCATACAACTCCTAAAATGTAAAAATTCCCTAACTGCCGTAACCGGGCAGCACCCCCCCCCCAATTTCTCTTAAACTAATCCAACAACCCTTACCTTCCTGATCAGTTTTTGATTTCTTTAACCATAACATAACCTCATGAGAATTCAAAACAACATCACGTAAATCAAAACCACCTTGACTCCAATGATTCGCAGAAACCAACTCTGATACTCTAAAAGCCCTGAAAAATGCCAACAAAAAAGCTACTCTAAATAATAACACTTCAAATTTGGAGAAATAAACCATAGGTAATACCAAAACCATTTTCTCTAAAATAGAGAAAACCAAAGGCCGCCTCTTATCCACCACCACTTTTTTTCTTAACAAATTTCTCACTGCCATACGAACACAAAAATTCTTGGACAAATCAACCCAACCTAAAATTTTAAACAAAAAGGATAACGCAGCCATGTTCCGTTTAACCACTGATTTAGAATTTTTTTTATCTTTCCAATCCTCCACCCAATCCAAAAGTAAACTCACCTCTTACACATTCCTATTCTTCACCACTAGTTTATTGAGCCACTGAACCCAAACAGACACATAGGCATTCCACGTACTAGGAGCTAAGGCTCCCCTCACCAGATTCAACACTCTAGAAAATTCAGGTAACACATTTCCTCCGGAAAAGTAGCACCCAACGTGTCTGCATCCGGAACTGCTTCTCGGAACCGTTGCCACTGAAAACGAGAAAGAGCATCAGCCCCCACATTCTCCTTTCCAGGAACATGAACAGCTCTAAAATACATGTTATGCTTCAGACAATCGAAAACAAACATTCTGATCAACCCAATTACCGGTTTAGAACTGGATGATAAACGGTTGATAGCAAAGACAACCCCCATATTATCAGAATGAAAGACCACTTTTTTGTTTTCAAACTCACAACCCCAAATCTTTAAAGCCACCACTAATGGGAATAACTCCAGAAAAACAAGGTTTTTGGTTAAACCAGCCACAGCCCAAGCCTCAGGCCACGCACCAGAATACCATTTACGACCAAACAAAGCACCGAAACCATGCGCTCCAGAAGCATCAGTAAATAGATGCAGTTCACTGTTTACAATTTCTGCAGACTGAATCAAAGAATTACCATTGAAATCCTTTAAAAAGGCCTTCCAAACACGTAAATTCTCCTTAACTTGAGCAGACAAACTGATCCTAAAATGAGGAATTTTAACCCCAACCGTTGCCAGAGACAATCTCCTGCAGAAAATTCTGCCAACAGGAATTATCTTACAAGCAAAATTTAGCTTGCCAACTAAAGATTGAATTTCCCTCAAAGAAAGCTTCTTTTTCTTGAGAGCCGTATCAATCGAAATTACTAAATCCTTAACCTTGTCCTCAGGAAGCCTGCATTCCATAACCACTGTATCAATACAAATACCCAGGAAACTAATCATGGAGGAAGGGCCTTCCGTTTTATCACTGGCTATTGGGATAACAAAATCCCTAGCCATAGCGACAAAAGAATCCATAAGAACCTGACACGAACTCTGACAGGAAGGGTCCAAAAAAACACAATTTATGCTTACCTGATAAATTTATTTCTCTTGTTGTATCCAGTCCACGGATCATCCATTACTTGTGGGATATTCTCCTTCCCAACAGGAAGTTGCAAGAGGATCATCCACAGCAGAGCTGCTATATAGCTCCTCCCCTAACTGCCATATCCAGTCATTCGACCGAAACAAGCCGAGAAAGGAGAAACCATAGGGTGCAGTGGTGACTGTAGTTTAATCTAAAATTGTGACCTGCCTTAAAATGACTGGGCAGGCCGTGGACTGGATACACTACAAGAGAAATACATTTATCAGGTAAGCATAAATTGTGTTTTCTCTTGTAAGGTGTATCCAGTCCACGGATCATCCATTACTTGTGGGATACCAATACCAAAGCTAAAGTACACAGATGAAGGGAGGGACAAGGCAGGTACTTAAACGGAAGGTACCACTGCCTGTAAAACCTTTCTCTCAAAAATAGCCTCCGAAGAAGCAAAAGTATCAAATTTGTAGAATTTGGAAAAAGTATGAAGCGAAGACCAAGTCGCCGCCTTGCAAATCTGTTCAACAGAAGCCTCATTTATAAAGGCCCAAGTGGAAGCCACAGCTCTAGTAGAATGAGCTGTAATCCTTTCAGGAGGCTGCTGTCCAGCAGTCTCATAGGCTAAGCGGATTATGCTTCTTAGCCAAAAAGAAAGAGTGGTTGCCAAAGCCTTTTGACCTCTTCTCTGTCCAGAGTAAACAACAAACAAAGCAGATGTTTGACGAAAATCTTTAGTAGCTTGTAAGTAAAACTTTAAAGCACGAATCACGTCCAGATTATGTAAAAGACGTTCCTTCTTTGAAGAAGGATTAGGACACAATAATGGAACAACAATCTCTTGATTGATATTCTTAGTAGATACCACCTTAGGTAAAAACCCAGGTTTTGTACGCAGATCTACCTTATCTGCATGGAAGATCATATAAGGAGAATCACATTGTAAAGCAGATAACTCTGAGACTCTATGAGCCAAGGAAATAGCCATCAAAAAAAGAACTTTCCAAGATAAAAGCTTGATATCTATGGAATGAAGAGGTTCAAACGGAACCCCTTGAAGAACTTTAAGAACCAAATTTAAGCTCCATGGGGGAGCAACAGGTTTAAACACAGGCTTGATTCTAACCAACGCCTGACAAAATGCCTGAACGTCTGGAACATCTGCCAGACGCTTGTGCAAAAGAATAGTGCAGAGATCTGTCCCTTCAAGAACTAGCTGATAATCCTTTCTCCAAACCCTCTTGGAGAAAAGATAATATCCTGGGAATCCTAACCTTACTCCATGAGTAACTCTTGGATTCACACCAATAAAGATATTTATGCCATATCTTATGGTAGATTTTCCTGGTAACAGGCTTTCGTGCCTGTATTAAGGTAAATGACAGATAATTGCCGCTACCATTAAGCCGATTACCTCCATGCACTGAGCCACCGAAGGGCGCGGAATAGAATGGAGAACACGGCAAGAATTTAGAAGTTTTGATAACCTGGACTCCGTCAGGTAAATTTTCATTTCTACAGAATCTATCAGAGTCCCTAGGAAGGAGACTCTTGAGTGGGGACAGAGAACTCTTTTCCTCGTTCACTTTCCACCCGTGCGACCTCAGAAATGCCAGAACTATGTCCGTATGGGACTTGGCAATTTGGAAATTTGACGCCTGTATCAGGATGTCGTCTAGATAAGGGACCACTGCTATGCCTGCGGCCTTAGGACCGCCAGAAGCGACACCAGAACCTTTGTAAAAATTTTTGGGGCTGTAGCTAACCCGAAGGGAAGAGACACAAACTGGTAATGCCTGTCCAGAAAGGCAAACCTTAGGAACCGATGATGATCTTTGTGTATCGGAATGTGAAGGTAAGCATCCTTTAGATCCACCGTAGTCATATATTGACCCTCCCGGATCATAGGTAGGATGGTCCGAATAGTTTCCATTTTGAATGATGGAACTCTGAGGAATTTGTTTAAGATCTTTAGATCCAAGATTGGTCTGAAGGTTCCCTCTTTTTTGGGAACCACAAATAGATTTGAGTAAAATCCATGTCCCTGTTCCTCCTTTGGAACTGGATGGATCACTCCCATAACTAGGAGGTCTTGCACACAGTGTAAGAATGCCTCTTTCTTTATCTGGTTGACAGATAATTGTGAAAGGTGAAATCTCCCTTGTGGAGGAGAAGCCTTGAAGTCCAGAAGATACCCCTGAGATATAATCTCCAACGCCCAGGGATCCTGAACATCTCTTGCCCACGCCTGGGTGAAGAGAGAAAGTCTGCCCCCTACTAGATCCGTTACCGGATAGGGGGCCGATCCTTCATGCTGTCTTAGAGGCAGCAGCAGGCTTTTTGGCCTGCTTGCCTTTGTTCCAGGACTGGTTAGGTTTCCAGGCCGTCTTGGACTGAGCAAAAGTTCCCTCTTGTTTTGTAGCAGAGGAATTTGATGCTGCACTTGCCTTGAAGTTTCTAAAGGCACAACAATTAGACTGTTTGGCCCTTGATTTGGACCTGTCCTGAGGAAGGGCATGACCTTTACCTCCAGTAATGTCAGCAATAATTTCCTTCAAACCAGGCCCAAATAGGGTCTGCCCCTTGAAGGGAATGTAAAGTAGTTTAGACTTTGAAGTCACGTCAGCTGACCAAGATTTGAGCCATAGCGCCCTACGCGCCTGGATGGCAAATCCAGAATTCTTAGCAGTTAGTTTAGTCAAATGAACAATGGCATCAGAAACAAAACAATTAGCTAGCTTAAGTGCTCTAAGCTTGTTTAGTATGTCCTCCAATGGAGTCGTTGTCTGTAAAGCCTCTTCCAGAGACTCAAACCAGAACGCCGCAGCAGCAGTGACAGGAGCAATGCATGCAAGGGGCTGCAGGATAAAACCTTTGCTAAAGTAGAAACTGCTCCCTCCACCTTAGGGACCGTTTGCCATAAGTCCCGTGTGGTGGCGTCTATGGGAAACATTTTTCTAAAAATAGGAGGGAGGGAAAACGGCACACCGGGTCTATCCCACTCTTTATTAATAATTTCTGTAAACCTTTTAGGTATTGGAAAAACCTCAGTACACACCGGCACTGCAAAGTATTTATCCAGTCTACACAATTTCTCTGGCACTGCAATTGTGTCACAGTCATTCAGAGCAGCTAAAACCTCCCTAAGCAAAACACGGAGGTTCTCAAGCTTAAATTTAAAAGTAGAAATATCAGAATTAGGTTTCCCCGAGTCAGAAATATCACCCACAGACTGAAGCTCTCCTTCCTCAGCTTATGCATATTGTGAGGCAGTATCAGACATGGCTCTTAAAGCGTCTGTATGCTCTGTATTACGCCTAACACCAGAGCTATCACGCTTTCCTCTAAATTCAGGTAGTCTGGCTAATACAGCTGACAGTGTATTATCCATGACTGCCGCCATGTCTTGTAAAGTAATCGCTATGGGCGTCCTTGATGTACTTGGTGCCATTTGAGCGGGAGTCAAAGGGTCTGACACGTGGGGAGAGTTAGTCGGCATAACTTCCCCCTCGTCAGAATCCTCTGGTGATAAATTTTTTAAAGACAAAAGCTGATCTTTATTGTTTAAAGTGAAATCAATACATTTAGTACACATTTTCATATGGGGTTCCACCATGGCTTTTAAACATAATGAACAAGGAGTTTCCTCTATGTCAGACATGTTTGTACAGACTAGCAATGAGACTAGCAAGCTTGGAAAACACTTTAAATCAAGCTAACAAGCAAATATAAAAAACGGTACTGTGCCTTTAAGAGAAACAAATTTTGTCAAAATTTGAAAAACAGTGAAAAAAGGCAGTAAATCAAACAAAATTTTTACAGTGTATGTAATAGGTTAGCAGAGCATTGCACCCACTTGCAAATGGATGATTAACCCCTTAATGCAAAAAACGGATCAAAAAAACTAAATTAACGTTTTTTAAACAGTCACAACAATGCCACAGCTCAGCTGTGGCCCTACCTTCCTCAATAAACGACTTTTGAAGCCTTTAGAGCCCTTCAGAGATGTCCTATAGCATGCAGGGGACTGCTGAGGGAAGCTGAATGTAATTTTAACTGCGCAAAAAAGCGCTAAAATAGGCCCCTCCCACTCATACTACAACAGTAGAAAGCCTCAGGAAACTGTTTCTAGGCAAAAATCAAGCCAGCCATGTGGAAAAAACTAGGCCCCAATAAGTTTTATCACCAAAGCACATATAAAAACGATTAAACATGCCAGCAAATGTTTTATATTGCCATATTATCAGAGTATATATCTCTGGTAGAAAGCCTGATACAAGTCGCTATTAAATCACCGTTTTTAGGCTTAACTTACATTAATCAGGTACCAGCAGCATTTTCTAGTCCCTAGAAAAACTTAAATCTGCACATACCTCAATAGCAGGATAACCTGCACGTCATTCTCCCTCTGAAGTTACCTCACTCCTCAGACATATGTGAGAACAGCAGTGGATCTTAGTTACAAGCTGCTAAGATCATAGAAAACGCAGACAGATTCTTCTTCTAAATACTGCCTGAGATAAAATAGTACAACTCCTGTACTATTTGAAAATAACAAACTTTTGATTGAAGAAAAAACTAACTATATTTTACTACTCTCCTCTTACTACCTCCATCTTTGTTGAGAGTTGCAAGAGAATGACTGGATATGGCAGTTAGGGGAGGAGCTATATAGCAGCTCTGCTGTGGGTGTCCTCTTGCATCTTCCTGTTGTATAGGAGAATATCCCACAAGTAATGGATGATCCGTGGACAGGATACACCTTACAAGAGAAAAGGAAATTATCCAAATAATGGATAACCGATGACAGCTCCAAAATCTGTTTAACCACCCATTCCAAGAAACAACTAAATTTTTCAAACAAAGAACAAGAAATGGAGCAGCCCATAGGTAAGCATAAGTCCACAAAATAAGAACCATCCACAAAACAGCCCAATAAATGATAGCAAGAAGGATGGACAGGCAACAGCCTAAAAGCCGATTCAATATCAACTTTCGCCAACAAGGCGTTAGAACCCGCTTCCCCAACTAAGGTCAAAGCCTTATCAAAAGAAGCATATCTTACCATAAAAAAATCTGGATCAATTCCATCATTAACCGAAAAACCTTTTGGAAAAGACAAATGGTGGATTAGCCTATATTGATTCGGAACCTTCTTTGGAACAACGCCCAAGGGGGACACCCTTAGATTATCAAAAGGAGCAGCAGAAAAGGGGTCGACCATTCTGCCTAAAGAAACGTCTTTTTGAATTTTTTCCATCACCACACCAGGAAAATCCCTAGCAGACGTAAGATTACC
Organism: Bombina bombina; assembly: GCF_027579735.1. Lineage (NCBI taxonomy): Eukaryota > Metazoa > Chordata > Amphibia > Anura > Bombinatoridae > Bombina > Bombina bombina. The sequence goes on from NC_069504.1 coordinate 1,143,440,831, forward strand.
AGCAAAAACAGACTCAATACCTTCCACAAATGGAATAAAAAAGCCATCACTGAAACCTTTGTACAGAGTCTCCGCATCAGAAACCATACCCCTTCTCCTACCGTACAACCTTAACCAAGGCGCCATCCTTTCTACCTTCACTGTCGTCTTGGCCTTGAACGACACTATCGACCTTTGAGGAAGATTTAGCCCTCTTGAAACACTTGGCACTGGAATGAATTCCTCCACAAAAGGAACATTCATGCTTGTATTTACAAGCTGAAGCAAATTTACAAACTCCTTCGTTGAACTGAAAACAGAGACCTTTCCTGAAGGCCACTACTGACGATGCAGAAGAAGAGGCGCTGATAACTCCCCCGGAACCCCGAAAGGGCTGCACAGACCTTAAGGGAGTCATAAGCTCCAGCCATATGCCCATGTCCCTATCATCCCAATGCATCTCAGGCCGAACCGCCAAACGCTGACGGAACTGCTCATCATACTTCCACCAAGCTAAACCACCATAAGTACGGCAAGCACTTGCTATCTCATCTAGATAAAAAAAAAGGGAGGAACACAATTCTGGGTTCTTCTCCCCAATCACACTAGCCAAAATGCAAAAAGCCTTTGACCAATTAGACAAAGTCTTAGGAATCTTCCTAAACCTTCTTCTACGTTCATCATCCTCTTTCTTACCCGAATCACTCTTTGCATCACCCTTACTGTCAAAACTTTGATCCACAGGAAGAAGAGAAAATATCTCGATGAACTCTCGTCTCCAAATCTTCTCTTTAATATCCTTAGATAAGTGGATGCCCAAAGGCCCCACCGAACCCAAGCAAGGCCGCCTCAATGCTTGATCAGATATTCTAAACTGACTAACAACTGATGGAGTACCGGATACTACAGAACAAGCCTGATCCGGGAGACCTCCCCCAGATGCCACATTCTGAGCAACCCAAACACCAACAGGACCCGAAATGCCACTAACATTAGATTGCGAACAGCTTTCCATTTGAGAGACTAAATCCTTCAAGCCTTTCAGCAACACTTCACACCTATCATCAGAAACACTCACATTCTGCACAGGAACAATACTACTACTCTCACCTGCATCATTCGAAACTCTAGATGCCTCTTTAGATGTACTTGCTTCTTTCCTTGCGTCCAGGCGTATAGATTCACTTCCCTGCCTCGGACCAACTCTTTCTTTGTGACTCCTTTTTTCAGGAGTTCTAGATCTCCTGTATCTTACTCTCTCCCTTGACTGTCTGTCCAGGTTCCCCAAACAGACATTTCTCCTGAGTCCTGACTCTTTCTGATACTAATGGGCGACCGGGATCTTACCCAATGCCGTGCCACTGGAATCCTGGACCTTCCTTCCTGTCTTTTTCTTTCACCTGAAATTTCCTATGACCGAGAGGATGCGTAATCCCTGTTAGCTATACTTCTACCACTAGCGGCTATATTATCATCCCTATACCCCCTATCAATGCTAGGCCTAACATAACCTTCTCTCAGCTAAAGGCAAATTCCTATCCACAATATTACTTTTAAAATTACCCCCCCTTCTGGAACTAAAGCCCTAATTAATTGTGCTAACACATCAATACCCCCTACCTGTTCCATTGTAACTGGTCCTGAACAAGATGCCGACTGTTCCTCCTCATCTCCAAAATCACTGTATTGTTCTTCAATCCATAAGGAATCACCATCCTCATGCTCACTCCTATGAGTGACGTCACTCTGTAAAACAACTGGAGAGAAAGAAACGTTACCCTGCCTAACGGCAGCCCACCTGAAATCCTTGATGCTCTGATTACCTGCACTAATCCTACCTCTGATAACCTGCCTGCCTCCCATACCTATTCCATAATTTTCCATAACTCTCTCCTCCCAATCCACCTTATCTAACCTAGCATCCTGTGACTCTGTGCAGCCGGCTCCAGATACAGGCTCGCAATGCTTAGTGTTTGCTAAAGCTTTTTTACCAGGCCCCTTAGTACCAGAGTCAATGAAACTCAAGGCCCTCCTAGCGCCACCACTCACATTCCCTTCAAATGTATCCCTGGCACCTTCATTGAGGGCCGTAATTTCCTGAGGCTGACAATATCCCAGGCCCTGAGGCCGTATTACCCCTCCAGACATTAGCACACGATGGGCCTGTAACGGCCGTTACCTGCTCCAGATTTGGTGCCTAAATTGAAAAGGCCTCCTCATCAGAATCCCCTTCTACGGCACCCATTGCTGCCTCATATCCTTCCTGAATGACACCGGACACCACGCTGCCACCTGCAAAAGAAACAAAATTACCTGACCCAGGCTCCGTCACCGGCAACCGTAACTCCTCCTGACAGCTGCAGACTCCAGTCCCGCTCCGACGCCTTCCACCACCTCCGGCCTTGCTCGCGACGGTGCTGACCTGCACCGCCCATTGAAAGGAATCACCTCCTGCTGCTGAAGACTTCGCCGCTCTTCTTCTCCTGCTGCCGGACTCCTGCCTCCTTGCGCCAGACGGACTGAGCCTCTCTGGTGGGCGGGACCTACGAACAGGCCTGGATGCTCCTCCGCCCACCATCGCCACACCTCCGGAACCGATGTCATCTTCAGGAACCAGCCTCCTTTGGATCCAGTCGACTCCCTTCATCTTCAACAGTTCCTGCACGGTGCCGAGGATCGCTTGAAAATCCGCCATTGTAAGTATACAGGAACGCTTCTTTTCCAGGTCTTCTTCCGATGCTGCTGAGGAAAAAGTGAGCAACGGCTCAATCCGCCACGCCCCTAAGCCTAGAGTGAGGTCACTGGCCCCTCCTCTCATAGGCACTCGACTGGGGCCTCATTTCTTTGTAGTTGGTTAGTCCAAGATACTAGTGTATGCTTCTATGGTTTCATCCACCTCTTGGAGTATGTAGAGATTGAATTCTTCCAATAGTTATCTCCCAGGATACGTGTGTGTTTGTGATCGCCGCCTCTTGGAGTATGAAGTCTTGGTATATACTTCCTCATCCGCAGATGTACCAGTGGCAGTGTGACTGTGCAGATTAAGGAGAAATTCTGCAGAAATAGAAGACACCCTATATATATAGGGTTTGGTTTAGCAGGGTGTTGCATGTTAAGTGATTTGTCTACACACATCAGACGTGACCATTGTATGTATATATATGTTTATAACTGTTTTAGCACCTTTTTGTAGCTGCACTTTACAGGTGATAAGATGTGTGTATACCTGCTATGATGACAGGATATTCCTCAACCAATATAACAAAATAATATAATAAATTCAGTTATATATTTGAAAAGAGTGCTGAATTCCCTTTCTTTTACACTAAGACTTTCATATATTTAGTGTCTACTTTTGCTGACCAGGGTGCTGCAGCAAACAGAACACAATCCCCAACATAAGCAGGCACTCGCCGGATTTAAATACAGGAATCCTTTATTCCATAAATGTGACATTTCAGAGTTTTACCTCCGTCTTCAGACTTATACAAATAAACACAATTCAGAACACATCTTATATACCCTACTCACCAGCTAAGTGAAATCCATTATCGCTATTCACCGCGAACATGCAGGATCCAGTACGTTGCCAAGGTGACAAGCCGTACGTTGCCAAGGTGACAAGCCGCCGAAACAATACAATTTAAAGTGATAACCACATTTCGTGCTGCTTATACCTCTAAGAGATGCAAAAAGACTTAAAAACAAAAATCAAAGAACAAAACACCAATATCTCTTATTGATGAAAACAAAAATGATACTGAAGGCTGTATAAATAAGCAAAGACTAAATTAACCTATCTATTTGACTGTTCTAGACCTATATATTTATAATAAGGGAACAAACAGGAAAGGCTATGCCTATTAGACCTGACTAATTACAGTACTACAAAGACACTCAACTAAAGATACGCTAATGTATACAGAACTAAACAACTAAACAACTAAGAGAAACATCTAAATGGATATACTATTTAGAACTGCGGTGGCAGCCTATATAATGCTTCTATATCTATACAAAATAAGGGAATTTCTCATATACACAGCTGAAACACAAAATTAAACACAGAATTAAAAGGAAATACGCAAAATAAACAAAATCAAGTAAAATAAAAGGGGAACAGAGAACAGAAAAAAGAAAGAGAAAGAACAGAAAAAAGAAAGAGAAATAACAGAAAAAAGAAAGAGAAAGAGAAGGAAAGAAAGAGAAAGAGAGAAAAAGAGAACGAGAGAAAGAGAGAACGAAAGAGAGAGAGAAAGAGAGAAAGAAAGAGAACGAAAGAGAGAAAGAGAACGAAGGACAAATAAAGAGAGAAAGAGAACGAAAGAGAGAAAGAGAACGAAAGAGAGAAAGAGAGAGAGAGAGAGAGAAAGAGAACAAAAGAGAGAAAGAGAATGAAAGAGAGAAAGAGAACAAAAGAGAGAAAGAGAACAAAAGAGAGAAAGAGAACAAAAGAGAGAGAGAGAACAAAAGAGAGAGAGAAAGAGAGAAAGAAAGAGAACGAAAGAGAGAAAGAGAACGAAGGACAAATAAAGAGAACGAAGGACAAATAAAGAGAACGAAGGACAAATAAAGAGAGAAAGAGAACGAAAGAGAGAGAGAACGAAAGAGAGAAAGAGAGAAAGAGAGAGAGAGAAAGAGAGAGAGAGAAAGAGAGAGAGAGAAAGAGAGAGAGAGAAAGAGAGAGAGAGAAAGAGAGAGAGAGAAAGAGAGAGAGAAAGAGAATGAAAGAGAGAAAGAGAACAAAAGAGAGAAAGAGAACAAAAGAGAGAGAGAGAGAAAGAACGAAAGAGAGAGAGAGAGAAAGAACGAAAGAGAGAGAGAAAGAGAACGAAAGAGAGAAAGAGAACGAAAGAGAGAAAGAGAACGAAAGAGAGAAAGAGAACGAAAGAGAGATAGAGAACGAAAGAGAGAAAGAGAACGAAAGAGAGAAAGAGAACGAAAGAGAGATAGAGAACGAAAGAGAGATAGAGAACGAAAGAGAGAGAGAGAGAGAGAGAGAGAGAGAGAAAGAGAGAGAGAGAGAAAGAGAGAGAAAGAGAGAGAAAGAGAGGGAGAAAGAGAGAGAAAGAGAACGATATAGAGAAAGAGAACGATATAGAGAAAGAGAACGATATAGAGAAAGAGAATGAAAGAGAAAGAGAACGAAAGAGAGAGAGAAAGAGAACGAAAGAGAGATAGAAAAAGAGAAAGAGAACGAAAGAGAGAGAGAACGAAAGAGAAAGAGAACGAAAGAGAGAAAGAGAACGAAAGAGAGAAAGAGAACGAAAGAGAGAAAGAGAACGAAAGAGAGAAAGAGAACGAAAGAGAGAGAGAAAGAGAACGAAAGAGAGAAAGAGAGAGAGAGAACGAAAGAGAGAAAGAGAACGAAAGAGAGAGAGAGAGAGAAAGAGAACGAAAGAGAGAAAGAGAACGAAAGAGAGAAAGAGAATGAAAGAGAGAAAGAGAATGAAAGAGAGAAAGAGAACGAAAGAGAGAGAGAGAGAGTAAGAGAGAGAGAGAGTGAAAGAGAGAGAGAGAGAGAGTGAAAGAGAGGGAGAAAGAGAGAGAAAGAGAACGAAAGAGAGAAAGAGAACGAAAGAGAGAAAGAGAACGAAAGAGAGAAAGAGAACGAAAGAGAGAAAGAGAACGAAAGAGAGAAAGAGAATGAAAGAGAAAGAGAACGAAAGAGAGAGAGAAAGAGAACGAAAGAGAGAGAGAAAGAGAACGAAAGAGAGAAAGAGAGAGAGAGAGAACGAAAGAGAGAGAGAAAGAGAACGAGAAAGAGAGAGAGAAAGAGAGAAAGAGAACGAGAAAGAGAGAGAACGAAAGAGAGAGAGAGAAAGAGAGAAAGAGAGAAAGAGAGAGAAAGAGAACGAAAGAGAGAAAGAGCGAGAGAGAACGAAAGAGAGACAGAGAACGAAAGAGAGAAAGAGAACAAAAGAGAGAAAGAGAATGAAAGAGAAATAGAACGAAAGAGAAATAGAACGAAAGAGAGAGAGAAAGAGAACGAAAGAGAGATAGAAAAAGAGAAAGAGAACGAAAGAGAGAAAGAGAGAGAGAGAGAGAGAGAACGAAAGAGAGAGAGAAAGAGAGAACGAAAGAGAGAGAGAAAGAGAGAAAGAAAGAGAACGAAAGAGAGAGAGAGAGAAAGAGAACGAAAGAGAGAACGAAAGAGAGAGAGAAAGAGAGAAAGAAAGAGAACGAAAGAGAGAAAGAGAGAAAGAAAACGAAAGAGAGAAAGAGAACGAAAGAGAGAAAGAGAACGAAAGAGAGAGAGAGAAAGAGAGAGAGAGAGAGAAAGAGAACAAAAGAGAGAAAGAGAACGAAAGAGAGAGAGAAAGAGAACGAAAGAGAGAAAGAGAATGAAAGAGAGAAAGAGAACGAGAGAGAAAGAGAACGAAAGAGAGAGAGAGAGAGAAAGAGAAAGAGAGAAAGTGAGAAAGAGAACGAAAGAGAGAAAGAGAACGAGAAAGAGAACGAAAGAGAGAAAGAGAGAGAAAGAGAGAGAAAGAGAACGAAAGAGAGAAAGAGAAAGAGAGAAAGAGAGAGAAAGAGAACGAGAAAGAGAGAAAGAGAGAGAAAGAGCGAAAGAGAACGAGAAAGAGAGAGAAAGAGCGAAAGAGAACGAGAAAGAGAGAGAAAGAGCGAAAGAGAGAAAGAGCGAGAGAAAGAGCGAAAGAGAACGAAAGAGAACGAGAAAGAGAGAAAGAGAACGAGAACGAAAGAGAGAAAGAGAGAAAGAGAACGAAAGAGAGAAAGAACGAAAGTGAGAAAGAAAGAGAACGAAAGAGAGAGAGAAAGAGAGAAAGAGAACGAAAGAGAGAGAGAAAGAGAACGAAAGAGAGAGAGAAAGAGAACGAAAGAGAGAAAGAACGAAAGAGAGAAAGAGAACGAGAAAGAGAGAGAGAAAGAGAGAAAAAGAACGAAAGAGAGAGAGAAAGAGAGAAAAAGAACGAAAGAGAGAGAGAAAGAGAGAAAAAGAATGAAAGAGAGAAAGAGAACGAGAAAGAGAATGAAAGAGAACGAAAGAGGGAAAGAGAACGAGAAAGAGAGAGAAAGAGAGAAAAAGAACGAAAGAGAGAAAGAGAACGAGAATGAAAGAGAGAAAGAGAACGAAAGAGGGAAAGAGAACGAAAGAGAGAGAGAAAGAGAGAAAGAGAACGAAAGAGAGAAAGAGAACGAAAGATAGAAAGAGAACGAGAAAGAGAGAGAGAAAGAGAGAGAGAACGAAAGAGAGAAAGAGAACGAAAGAGAGAAAGAGAACGAAAGAGAGAAAGAGAACAAAAGAGAGAAAGAGAACGAGAAAGAGAGAGAGAAAGAGAACGAGAAAGAGAGAAAGAGAGAGAAAGAGCGAGAGAAAGAGAGAAAGAGCGAAAGAGAGAAAGAGCGAGAGAAAGAGCGAAAGAGCGAAAGAGAGAAAGAGCGAAAGAGAACGAGAAAGAGAGAAAGAGAACGAGAACGAAAGAGAGAAAGAGAATGAAAGAGAGAAAGAGAACGAAAGAGAGAAAGAGAACGAAAGAGAGAAAGAGAACAAAAGAGAGAAAGAGAACAAAAGAGAGAAAGAGAACAAAAGAGAGAAAGAGAACAAAAGAGAGAAAGAGAACAAAAGAGAGAAAGAGAACAAAAGAGAGAAAGAGAACAAAAGAGAGAAAGAGAACAAAAGAGAGAAAGAGAACAAAAGAGAGAAAGAGAACAAAAGAGAGAAAGAGAACAAAAGAGAGAAAGAGAACAAAAGAGAGAAAGAGAACGAGAAAGAGAGAGAGAACGAGAGAACGAGAAAGAGAACAAAAGAGAACGAGAAAGAGAGAGAGAAAGAGAAAGAGAGAACGAGAAAGAGAGAGAAAGAAAGAGAATGAAAGAGAGAAAGAGAACAAAAGAGGGAAAGAGAACGAAAGAGAGAGAGAAAGAGAGAAAGAGAACGAAAGAGAGAAAGAGAACAAAAGAGAGAAAGAGAACGAAAGAGAGAAAGAGAACGAAAGAGAGAAAGAGAACGAAAGAGAGAAAGAGAACAAAAGAGAGAAAGAGAACAAAAGAGAGAAAGAGAACAAAAGAGAGAAAGAGAACAAAAGAGAGAAAGAGAACAAAAGAGAGAAAGAGAACAAAAGAGAGAAAGAGAACGAGAAAGAGAAAGAGAACGAGAAAGAGAAAGAGAGAGAGAACGAAAGAGAGAAAGAGAGAGAGAGAGAAAGAGAGAAAGAGAACGAGAAAGAGAGAGAGAAAGAGAACAAAAGAGAGAAAGAGAACGAAAGAGAGAGAGAAAGAAAACGAAAGAGAGATAGAAAAAGAGAAAGAGAACGAAAGAGAGAGAGAAAGAGAACGAAAGAGAGAAAGAGAACGAAAGAGAGAAAGAGAACGAAAGAGAGAAAGAGAACGAAAGAGAGAAAGAGAACAAAAGAGAGAAAGAGAACAAAAGAGAGAAAGAGAACAAAAGAGAGAAAGAGAACAAAAGAGAGAAAGAGAACAAAAGAGAGAAAGAGAACGAGAAAGAGAGAGAGAAAGAGAACAAAAGAGAGAAAGAGAACGAAAGAGAGAGAGAAAGAAAACGAAAGAGAGATAGAAAAAGAGAAAGAGAACGAAAGAGAGAGAGAAAGAGAACGAAAGAGAGAAAGAGAACGAAAGAGAGAAAGAGAACGAAAGAGAGAAAGAGAACGAAAGAGAGAAAGAGAACAAAAGAGAGAAAGAGAACAAAAGAGAGAAAGAGAACAAAAGAGAGAAAGAGAACAAAAGAGAGAAAGAGAACAAAAGAGAGAAAGAGAACGAGAAAGAGAGAGAGAAAGAGAGAACGAGAGAAAGAGAAAGAGAGAGAGAAAGAGAGAGAGAACGAAAGAGAGAAAGAGAACGAAAGAGAGAAAGAGAACGAAAGAGAGAAAGAGAGAGCGAAAGAGAGAGCGAAAGAGAGAGAGAGAACGAAAGAGAGAAAGAGAACGAAAGAGAGAAAGAGAACGAAAGAGAGAAAGAGAACGAAAGAGAGAAAGAGAACGAAAGAGAGAAAGAGAACGAAAGAGAGAAAGAGAACGAAAGAGAGAAAGAGAACGAAAGAGAGAAAGAGAACAAAAGAGAGAAAGAGAACAAAAGAGAGAAAGAGAACAAAAGAGAGAAAGAGAACAAAAGAGAGAAAGAGAACAAAAGAGAGAAAGAGAACAAAAGAGAGAAAGAGAACGAGAAAGAGAGAGAGAAAGAGAGAACGAGAGAAAGAGAAAGAGAGAGAGAAAGAGAGAGAGAACGAAAGAGAGAAAGAGAACGAAAGAGAGAAAGAGAACGAAAGAGAGAAAGAGAGAGCGAAAGAGAGAGCGAAAGAGAGAGAGAGAACGAAAGAGAGAAAGAGAACGAAAGAGAGAAAGAGAACGAAAGAGAGAAAGAGAACGAAAGAGAGAAAGAGAACGAAAGAGAGAAAGAGAAAGAGAACGAAAGAGAGAAAGAGAACGAAAGAGAGAAAGAGAACAAAAGAGAGAAAGAGAACAAAAGAGAGAAAGAGAACAAAAGAGAGAAAGAGAACAAAAGAGAGAAAGAGAACAAAAGAGAGAAAGAGAACAAAAGAGAGAAAGAGAACAAAAGAGAGAAAGAGAACAAAAGAGAGAAAGAGAACGAGAAAGAGAGAGAGAAAGAGAGAACGAGAGAAAGAGAAAGAGAGAGAGAAAGAGAAAGAGAACGAAAGATAGAAAGAGAATGAAAGAGAGAAAGAGAACGAAAGAGAGAAAGAGAGAGCGAAAGAGAGAGCGAAAGAGAGAGAGAGAGAACGAAAGAGAGAAAGAGAACGAAAGAGAGAAAGAGAACGAAAGAGAGAAAGAGAACGAAAGAGAGCAAGAGAACGAAAGAGAGAAAGAGAACGAAAGAGAGAAAGAGAACGAAAGAGAGAAAGAGAACGAAAGAGAGAAAGAGAACGAAAGAGAGAAAGAGAACGAAAGAGAGAAAGAGAACGAAAGAGAGAAAGAGAACGAAAGAGAACGAAAGATAGAAAGAGAACGAGAAAGAGAGAGAGAACGAAAGAGAGAAAGAGAATGAAAGAGAGAAAGAGAACAAAAGAGAGAAAGAGAACAAAAGAGAGAACGAGAAAGAGAAAGAGAGAGAGAAAGAGAGAACGAGAAAGAGAACAAAAGAGAGAAAGAGAACAAAGGAGAGAAAGAGAACGAGAAAGAGAGAGAGAAAGAGAAAGAGAGAACGAGAAAGAGAGAGAAAGAAAGAGAATGAAAGAGAGAAAGAGAACAAAAGAGGGAAA